>NC_044983.1:43850211-44077365 GCF_008728515.1 Papio anubis | reverse complement strand
TCAGACCACAGTGCAATCAAACTAGAACTCAGGACTAAGAAACTCAATCAAAACCGCTCAACTACATGGAAACTGAACAACCTGCTCCTGAATGACTACTGGGTACATAACGAAATGAAGGCAGAAATAAAGATGTTCTTTGAAACCAATGAGAACAAAGATACAACATACCAGAATCTCTGGGACACATTTAAAGCAGTGTGTAGAGGGAAATTTATAGCACTAAATGCCCACAAGAGAAAGCAGGAAAGATCAAAAATTGACACTCTAACATCGCAATTAAAAGAACTAGAGAAGCAAGAGCAAACACATTCCAAAGCTAGCAGAAGGCAAGAAATAACTAAGATCAGAGCAGAACTGAAGGAGATAGAGACACAAAAAACCCTCCAAAAAATCAATGAATCCAGGAGTTGGTTTTTTGAAAAGATCAACAAAATTGACAGACCACTAGCAAGACTAATAAAGAAGAAAAGAGAGAAGAATCAAATCGACGCAATTAAAAATGATAAAGGGGATATCACCACCGACCCCACAGAAATACAAACTACCATCAGAGAATACTATAAACACCTCTACGCAAATAAACTGGAAAACCTAGAAGAAATGGATAATTTCCTGGACACTTACACTCTTCCAAGACTAAACCAGGAAGAAGTTGAATCCCTGAATAGACCAATAGTAGGCTCTGAAATTGAGGCAATAATTAATAGCCTACCAACCAAAAAAAGTCCAGGACCAGATGGATTCACAGCTGAATTCTACCAGAGGTATAAGGAGGAGTTGGTACCATTCCTTCTGAAACTATTCCAATCAATAGAAAAAGAGGGAATCCTCCCTAACTCATTTTATGAGGCCAACATCATCCTGATACCAAAGCCTGGCAGAGACACAACAAAAAAAGAGAATTTTAGACCAATATCCCTGATGAACATCGATGCAAAAATCCTCAATAAAATACTGGCAAACCGGATTCAACAACACATCAAAAAGCTTATCCACCATGATCAAGTGGGCTTCATCCCTGGGATGCAAGGCTGGTTCAACATTCGCAAATCAATAAACATAATCCAGCATATAAACAGAACCAAAGACAAGAACCACATGATTATCTCAATAGATGCAGAAAAGGCTTTTGACAAAATTCAACAGCCCTTCATGCTAAAAACGCTCAATAAATTCGGTATTGATGGAACGTACCTCAAAATAATAAGAGCTATTTATGACAAACCCACAGCCAATATCATACTGAATGGGCAAAAACTGGAAAAATTCCCTTTGAAAACTGGCACAAGACAGGGATGCCCTCTCTCACCACTCCTATTCAACATAGTGTTGGAAGTTCTGGCTAGGGCAATTAGGCAAGAGAAAGAAATCAGGGGTATTCAGTTAGGAAAAGAAGAAGTCAAATTGTCCCTGTTTGCAGATGACATGATTGTATATTTAGAAAACCCCATTGTCTCAGCCCAAAATCTCCTTAAGCTGATAAGCAACTTCAGCAAAGTCTCAGGATACAAAATTAATGTGCAAAAATCACAAGCATTCTTATACACCAATAACAGACAAACACAGAGCCAAATCATGAATGAACTTCCATTCACAATTGCTTCAAAGAGAATAAAATACCTAGGAATCCAACTTACAAGGGATGTAAAGGACCTCTTCAAGGAGAACTACAAACCACTGCTCAGTGAAATAAAAGAGGACACAAACAAATGGAAGAACATACCATGCTCATGGATAGGAAGAATCAATATCGTGAAAATGGCCATACTGCCCAAGGTAATTTATAGATTCAATGCCATCCCCATCAAGCTACCAATGAGTTTCTTCACAGAATTGGAAAAAACTGCTTTAAAGTTCATATGGAACCAAAAAAGAGCCCGCATCTCCAAGACAATCCTAAGTCAAAAGAACAAAGCTGGAGGCATCACGCTACCTGACTTCAAACTATACTACAAGGCTACAGTAACCAAAACAGCATGGTACTGGTACCAAAACAGAGATATAGACCAATGGAACAGAACAGAGTCCTCAGAAATAATACCACACATCTACAGCCATCTGATCTTTGACAAACCTGAGAGAAACAAGAAATGGGGAAAGGATTCCCTATTTAATAAATGGTGCTGGGAAAATTGGCTAGCCATAAGTAGAAAGCTGAAACTGGATCCTTTCCTTACTCCTTATACGAAAATTAATTCAAGATGGATTAGAGACTTAAATGTTAGACCTAATACCATAAAAATCCTAGAGGAAAACCTAGGTAGTACCATTCAGGACATAGGCATGGGCAAAGACTTCATGTCTAAAACACCAAAAGCAACGGCAGCAAAAGCTAAAATTGACAAATGGGATCTAATTAAACTAAAGAGCTTCTGCACAGCAAAAGAAACTACCATCAGAGTGAACAGGCAACCTACAGAATGGGAGAAAATTTTTGCAATCTACTCATCTGACAAAGGGCTAATATCCAGAACCTACAAAGAACTCAAACAAATTTATAAGAAAAAAACAAACAACCCCATCAAAAAGTGGGCAAAGGATGTGAACAGACATTTCTCAAAAGAAGACATTCATACAGCCAACAGACACATGAAAAAATGCTCATCATCACTGGCCATCAGAGAAATGCAAATCAAAACCACAATGAGATACCATCTCACACCAGTTAGAATAGCGATCATTAAAAAGTCAGGAAACAACAGGTGCTGGAGAGGATGTGGAGAAATAGGAACACTTTTACACTGTTGGTGGGATTGTAAACTAGTTCAACCATTATGGAAAACAGTATGGTGATTCCTCAAGGATCTAGAACTAGAAGTACCATATGACCCAGCCATCCCATTACTGGGGATATACCCAAAGGATTATAAATCATGCTGCTATAAAGACACATGCACATGTATGTTTATTGCGGCACTATTCACAATAGCGAAGACTTGGAATCAACCCAAATGTCCATCAGTGACAGACTGGATTAAGAAAATGTGGCACATATACACCATGGAATACTATGCAGCCATAAAAAAGGATGAGTTTGTGTCCTTTGTAGGGACATGGATGCAGCTGGAAACCATCATTCTCAGCAAACTATCGCAAGAACAGAAAACCAAATACCGCATGTTCTCACTCATAGGTGGGAACTGAACAATGAGATCACTTGGACTCAGGAAGGGGAACATCACACACCGGGGCCTATCATGGGGAGGGGGGAGGGGGAAGGGATTGCATGGGGGTTATACCTGATGTAAATGATGAGTTGATGGGTGCTGACGAGTTGATGGGTGCAGCACATCAACATGGCACAAGTATACATATGTAACAAACCTACACGTTATGCACGTGTACCCTAGAACTTAAAGCATAATAATAATAATAATAATAAATAAATAAATAATAAAATAAATAAACAACCAAACCATTCTTCTAGGCGGGAGATGGGGTGGAAAAATTAAATCAGGCCTTCATGGCAGAGGACGTGCACAGGGCCATGCTAATGCACAGAGGAAGGCGTGCTTTCAGTTCTCAGGGTCCAAGTGTCACCATAGAGTGTGGGGATAGAGGCTCTCGAGTAGAAAGCCATCATAAATAATGATAGAATAAATAATAAAAGTACTGCTATTTAATAGGAATAAAAAGTAAAGTCCTAGGAAAATTCATGTCCACACGAGGATTGGCAAAGTAAAATATATATATAAACGAACTTTGATTTAGTATCTGCTCAGTGCCAGGCAACCTCACAAATTTTCTCATTTGTTCCTTACAACACTTGAGTCATAAGTCTTATTATTCTCATTTATGGCAGCTGGGGCAATGGAGCACCAAAAAGGTTAAATAAATTATCTCAGGCTGGGTGCCATGGCTCACGCCTGTAATCCCAGCCCTTTGGGAGGCTGAGGTGGGTGGATCATGAGGTCAGGACTTTGAGACCAGCCTGGCCAACATGGTGAAACCCCATCTCTACTAAAAATAAAAAAATAATTAGCTGGGTGTGGTGGCACGCGCCTGTAGTCCCAGCTACTCAGAAGGCTGAGGCAGGAGAATTGCTTGAACCTGGGAGGCAGAGGTTGCAATGAGCCTAGATCACACCACTGCACTCTGGCCTGGGTGACAGAGCGAGACTCCGTCTCAAAATAAATTAAAAAAAAATAATCTCAGATCACGCAGTTAGAGAGTGACAGAGCCTCGAGTTAGGCCCAGGACGCCAGACTCCAAGCCAGGCCCCATTTCACTGCACCACAGTGGCCTCGAACACAAGGAAATTCCAGAGGAAAGGTCAGCCACACAGGTGGTGAGGTACCCAACCCAAAAGACCACCCCAGCCAGGAAGCTTCTGAAAAATCATCTTCATCACCACAATTTAAGCCCAGGGTGCTCTCTTTTTCCTCAGGTTATATCTCCCTGTTCCCTGAACTGAATGCAGCTTTGCTCAAGTGCTGTATTTCAGGAACCAGTGGTGCAAGTAAAACTGTCCCTGCCAGCACCAGGAATGCAGGGCGCAGCAGGAGACAGAAGCCCTTCCTGCCCCCAGAAATCTGTGGCTGGCACTCACCTATCAGGTTGCACCCTCTCACACTAGAAGCTGCACGAACGAACGGAGAGCAGGTTAGGTAACAGCCTGAGTAGGGAAGAGCTTGCTCCTGAGTTTTGACTTTGCTGGAACCATCAGAGGCTCAAGGGAAAGAGGGTGGACCCTGTGCTGGGTGGTTCCAGGACACCCTGAGGGGAGGATGAGGAAAAACCTCCAATGAGAGCTGCTTTCTCTGTTGTCAGCATGTACCCCAGCCAGGTCCCAAGGATGAGAGGATGTGCCTCCTGCCAAGAGGGGCCTCTGCCATAAGTGTTGGGCTGACCATGAAGACACACATGTGTACACTCCAGCCTGAGACCTACAGAGGGAATCCAGGTCGACACTGGGCTTGCCGGAGTCGCCGTTTAGTAAGCTCTTGTTTTATATGCCTAGGAACAGCTTGCTCAGAAGACTATAACAAACATCTATGAGCTACACATTGTCATGATACAGAAAGAGAGGCTAAGAGAAGTTAAATACCTTGCCCTCATATCTCAGACTTCAAGAGATGTTTTTGCCAAGTGTTGTCCTCTTCGCTCTACACAGAGTCAGAGATAGACCTCTGAGCACTGACATGCCTTCCCCAGCCCCTGCTGAGAGCCCCCAGGTGCCCAGTGCTCATGGCTCAAGGCCCACTGTTGCCCCTGCAGGGGAGCCAAGGGCTAGGGGAGGGAGGCAGGTACTGTGCCACCCACCACAAGGTCACGAAGGCCACACAGAGGAGCAGTCATTGTGCCAGGTCTCCATAGAGGACTGGGAATGGAACACAAAGACCAACAGGAAAGAGCAATGGCATGGCTGACTTCCGGCCTGGCAGGAGGTAGCTGAATCACCACAGTGATAGTAGGAACATGATAGTGACAGGACACCATCTCCTATGCATCACGTGCCCGGAACTTTCAATCTGCAGCCTTATTTTGTTCTTACTAAAGTCTCACTAGGGGGGCAGAATCATCTCGGTTTCAGAAATGATGCATTGATGGTGACCTTAGTGAGATGCCAATTGCCCACATTTGTAGCTTGCTGGAGACAAAGCCAGGATGTGAATCTGCACTCTTCCACATCCAAAGCCTGTCCTTTCCCCTGTGCCAAACCACCTCCCATCCCATCCCTAAGCCAGGCAGAGCCGCAGGAGCACCCTCCTTCAGGAAGGCCTTCATCACAGCTGCCTTCCCTGAGTCACTGCTGAGTGAGAACCAGTCTGCTTTTGCATTGTATACACTATTTTACTTTATTTTCACAACCCTGCAAGGTACTTATCATTATCCTCATTTATTAGACGAAGAAACCAAGATGCAGTAGGTTGTAACAAAACAAAGCTCTAAGTGGCTTTCAGCAGTCAGGACACCTAACCAAACTCTTATCTGAGAAAAGAGGCCACGAGCAGATCTCCCCGTGACCCTCAGACTTAGAGCGCCAGACCCATGAGAGACAGGGGTTCTGTTTGTTTTGTTTTTAAAGACAGGGTCTCACTCTGTCACCCAGGCTGGGGTGCAGTAGCACAATCATAGCTCACTGCAGCCTCAATCTCCCAGGCTCAAGTGATGCTCCTGCCTTAGCCTCCGGAGTAGCTGCAACTACAGATATGTGCCACCACGCCCAGCTAATGTTTTTTTTCTTTTTTGTGAAGATAGGGTCTCACTATGTTGCCCAAGTCTCAAACTCCTGAGCTCAGTTGATCTGCCTACCTTGGTCTCCCAAAGTGCTGGGATTATGGGTGTGAGATACAGTGCCTAGCCAGGTGACAGGGTTTCAAGATCCTCTTGAGCCCATCAAGTAGCTCATCTTGTCTGCTAGAATTTGTTATTATGCACCATTCAAAACTTCCTTAAGCTCTTTTGTTCATGCACCCTGTTTTTCTTACCAAAAAGGAAAACTAGTTCAACACTCTTCCATTTCTGCCCTTCCCAGAAGCTGAACAAAGGTTAAATTCTTGAGAGCATTTTAAATTGTCTTTACCTGTAAGCTGCCCTCAGAAACTGCCACTGTATGCTGAAGCAGTGGATGAGGAAAAGATTGGAACTTGTGAACTAAAGTCCCCAATTTTTAAATCCCATCCTCCTGGTCTAGAAGAGGCATGTCCAGGTCACAAGACCAGAGCAGGACGGCACTGGGACATGGAGTCTGCATGGGTCCCTTTACAGGATGCACTTAAATTATAGGTGAGAAGATATTACAGGGAATGTTTTTCTTATACAGAATGTAAAATTGTTACTATTTTATCTAATCTACCACTACATTTATTAAACTTTGTTACTTCCTGCCTTCTTGTTGTTTCTGATCTTTCTTCAGTAGGGTATTGGTTCAGTAGTTAGCTGGACTCAAAAGTAATGTAACAGCCTCAATGTATTGTTGGAAGAGTAATAAAACGCTATTACTAATAATGAAAAGGCCATTCCCATTATAACTCAAGTGTGCCTTTCATCAAGTGAATTAGAAACAATGTGTATTCATTTCTTTTGTTTGTTCCCAGTGAACTGAAGGATTGCACAAGCACAATTTTTCCCTTGCTCCCTTCCCTGATTTAAGTCACTTATGCAGGGTAGGCAAGGAATGAAAACTAACCCACGGATGGAGTAGCAAAAAAAATTTGTGCTTCAATGAAGAAATGTTGCATTGTCTATACCACACTCTTCCAGATGGTCTGATTTTTACCTTGTTCATTGTCACCGAGCTATTTTGCACCTCTTAGTAAACAGCAGGCAAGGGATGAATGTGCAAACTTGTAGTGTTCTGTAGAATTTCAGCTGACTTCAGGGTCCCTGTGAAAAATCAGTTCTGCCTCCATTTGCAATTCAGTTCATTTACTCCATATAAATTTGTGCTTTCTTTACTTTCTTTGGACTGCTTTTAACATCTGGTTCCCTCACCGATTACAAGTAAAATAAAATCTTCATGTGTTTGTTTTTGTATGTATATGAGAATCACACTTTCACTTTCTGAAAATTATCTTTTAACAGAGATGCACCCAGAAAGTGGCCTACTTGATAATCCTCACCCTTGACCAGCACCCTCAGTGCAGAGCTGATGTGATGTTAATTCTCTTATGTAGGCTTTCCAAATTCTTCTGAGTGCCCCTTGGTCGGATCTGAGCTGCTCATAACACTTCACTTTCACATCATGTTTTTAAAATTTTACTTGAAGTTCTGGGGTACATGTGCAGAATGTGCAGGTTTGTTGTGTAGGTATACATGTGCCATGGTGGTTTGCTGCACCTATCAACCCATCATCTAGGTTTTAAGTCCTGCATGCATTAAGTATTTGTCCTAACGTTCTCCCTCCCCTTAACCCTATCTCCTGACAGGCCCCGGTATGATGTTCCACTTCCTGTGTCCATGTGTTCTTATTGTTCAACTCCCACTTATGAGTGAGGAACACACAGTGTTTGGTTTTCTGTCCTTGTGATAGTGTGCTTAGAAAGATGGTTTCCAGCTTCATCCATGTCCCTGCAAAGACATGAACTCATCCTTTTTTTTATGGCTGCAAAGTATTCCATGGTGTATATGTGCCACATTTTCTTTATCCAGTCTATCACTGATGGACATTTGGATTGGCTCTAAGTCATTGCTATTGTGAATAGTGCCGCAATAAACATACATGTGCATGTGTCTTTATAGTAGCATGATTTATAATCCTTTGGGTATATATCCAGTAATGGGATTGCTGGGTCAAATGGTATTTCTAGTTCTAGATCCTTGAGAAATCGCCACACTATCTTCCATAATAGTTGAAGTAATTTATACTCCCACCAACAGCGTAAAAGCGTTCCTAATTCTCCACGTCCTTGTCAGCATCTGTTGTGTCCTGACTTTTTAATGATCGCCATTCTAACTGGTGTGAGATGTTATCTCATTGTGGTTTTGACTTGCATTTCTCTGATGACCAGTGATGATGAGCTTTTCTTCATACATTTGTTGGCCTCATAAATGTCTTCTTTTGAGAAGTGTCTGTTCATATCCTTTGCCCACTTTTTGATGGGGTTGTTTGTTTCTTTTCTTGTAAATTTGTCTAAGTTCCTTGCAGATTCTGGATATTAGACCTTTGTCAGATGGGTAGATAGCAAAATTTTTCTCCCATTCTATATGTTGCCCATTCACTCTGATGATAGTTTGTTTTGCTGTGCAGAAGCTCTTTAGTTTAATTAGATCCCATTTGTCTATTTTGGCTTTTGTTGCAATTGCTTTTAGTGTTTTAGTCGTGAAGTCTTTGCCCATACCTATGTCCTGAATGGTATTGCCTAGATTTTCTTCTAGGGTTTTATGGTTTTAGGTTTTACATTTAAGCCTTTAATCAATCTTGAGTTAAGGAAGTGGTCCAGTTTCTGTTTTTTGCATATGGCTAGCCAGTTTTCCCAGCACCATTTTATTAAAAAGGAAATCCTTTCCTCATTGCTTATTTTTGTCAGATTTGTCAAAGATCAGATGGTTGTAGATGTGTGGTGTTATTTCTGAGACCTCTGTTCTGTTCCATTGGTCTGTATATCTGTTTTGGTACCAGTACCATGCTGATTTGGTTACTGTAGCCTTGTAGTATAGTTTGAAGTCAGGTGGCGTGACACCTCCAGCTTTATTCTTTTTGCTTAGGATTGTCTTGGCTATAGAGGCTCTTTTTTGGTTCCGTATGAAATTTCAAGTAGTTTTTTCTAATTCTGTGAAGAAAGTCAGTGGTAGCTTGATGGGGATAGCATTGAATCTATAAACTACTTTGGGCAGTATGATCATTTTCACAATATTGATTCTTCCTACCCATGAGCATGGATTATTTTTTCCATTTTTTTCACTTTTACATCATATGATACCTATTTGTGAATGACTTTTTCTTGAATATCTGTGTACTTCATAAATTAATTGCCATGTGTAAGCACTTGCAGGATGGAATGTGCATGAGTACACTGGCCTGTAGAGTATACCATCAGAATGACAAAACTATAGAATCAATGGTCTTGGTTTTTCCAGTGGGGGAACAAAAGGCAGGTAAGAAAACATAAAATATTTTCAAAGGTGTTTGGAAAGTTGTGCAAACAAAATATAATTCTAGTATTAGGTTTTTAAGAAATGTCTTATTCTGAATGCTATTTTAATAATAACATGGAAATAACTCCATAGGTGAAAAGATCTCCAGTGCTTTTTAAAAGAAAACATAGCTATAGAGATAAAGCTGAAAGCCCTTAATAAATACATTTAGGGCATCATATCATTGAAGGATTTTTAGGTAGATTCAAAATATCTCACTGGGGTACAAAGAACATTAATTTTAAGCAATTTTAAGTCTGATAGTTCAGAGGAGAACTAATTGGTTTAAATGGTTTTTTTATAGAGTAGATGAAAAATGCTATTGAAGATTAAGAAAGAAATTAGTTGACGGGTCATTGACTCCCAATTGTATAACCATGAATCTCATTTACTCCCTTTAAGACATCTGTATAACTAAAATCAATTATAAAAATAAAAACTGGGGAAGAAAAGATTAATTATCTCTTTAAAACTTTATAGCAGATAGCAGTAGGGATAATTCCTAACATAAACGAATAATATTTCTTCAGTTCTTTCCCTGAATGGCAAAAAGAACTTTTATTTGCAACTTTTAAAAAGTAGTTTTCTGTAAATATGAATATTTTTTGAAAAACAGACTGGTAAGTCTTCTCCAAACATCCATATTGTCAGAAAATCCTTTGGCAAGAAAATACAGGTGAAACCAACACCTTTGCAGAGCTGGCCCCATGCCTGGTGTCCTACATGTCATTAAACTGAACAAAAATGTAATCAACAAGCAAAGTAAACCATTAAGAAAGTTGTTTCTGTCACTATTAAAAATGCCTGGGTGCTAAATAAGCCAGCAAGGGAACAAAGTTCAAACAGACTCCGCCAAGAGGGGACAATCCACGAATCAATTAATTGTGTGAGTTGTTTTTTCACCAGATTGCTTACTCCCA
The DNA here is from genome assembly GCF_008728515.1 of Papio anubis. Lineage (NCBI taxonomy): Eukaryota > Metazoa > Chordata > Mammalia > Primates > Cercopithecidae > Papio > Papio anubis. The sequence continues at coordinate 44,066,863 of NC_044983.1, read as the reverse complement.
AGGGCAGAGTAATCGCATGCTACCAAGTTGCATCATAAAATATGAAATAATCTTAATTAGAGAATATCACAAATTAAGCTGCATATTGCATCCTGTATTCTCCCTATGATATTTTATCCTCACTATGCAAATCCTTCCCTCTCTAAATTAACATGCCAAGCTTTTCCCAAATTTTCCAAACAGCCAAACGCCTAAGCTAAGTCCTAGCCTGAGAGCAAAGAGAGCCACTGCTCTCTTCACATCCCAAGAGCCTCTGAGAGCAGGAATAACCCTGGGAACAGTGTATGTGATATGAAGCTAATGGAGAGGAGCCTCAACATCAGTGCCCTGCTAAATTACCATGTGGCATCATTCTTCACCAAGCAGTGATGCAGCCCTCCTGTGTCTGTGCAGCCACTCACTGCCCTGCTGCTCTCACCTATGAGCATCAGACTCCAGACATTCACTTCTGTGGCTGGCAGACACAGGGCACCCAGGGGCACACTGGACAACTCACTAGGGTGTAGGAGGAGAGATTAGAACTTGTATTTATATTCATGTTTACTAAAATTAAAAAGTAGAGCTTTATTAATACTTAATAAATGACTGAGGTGGGACATGTATATGTATTATATACATATAACACTTTTGATACAAATTCTTATAATAATAACAATAGATAACAGTTATTGAGCACATTTATTACAAGTACTTCACCTGGGTCACCTGGGTTAACTCACTGAATTCTCACAGCAGCCATGTGGATAAGATGTCCACATAACTTACTCTCCAACCCAAAGTCCCAAGGGAGTGAGAGAGGCTCACTGTTAATTACTGCACCATGGCAGCAGGAATAAATCTGGACCAGCTCAGGACACTGTCATGAAAGTCACCCTGGCCCTGAACAGAGAATGCACTGGCCAAGGTCACAGTACAAGGCCATGGTACAGACTGAATGGAGCCCAGGAGGTCAGAATTCAGGGCTGGGCTTATAGCATACTGCTTCACTGCATGATGGAAAACCCAATAAATCACTGGATGACTTTACCGATAAGGGGCTGAGATAGAAGCCATATGGAGGAACAAGACGGGTAGCCTCCTTTCCCCTGCTCCTGCTCCCCCAATTAAGCACAACTGCAAACCCATGGATGGCACATGAAGCGACTCCAGGAGGACTCTGGGAGGAGAGGAAGGCAGGTGTGTCCAAGACCCAAGAGGAGCAGCACAGTGCCAGGTCTCAGTCTCCACCCAGCAAGGACGGCCACTAGTCATGGTCTCCACACCCGACCCAGCACCAGCAGGTCCTCAGATGGCTCATCCTCCACATGGAGCAGAGCTGCTCCAGCAGCACCAGAGGAATCACTGGCAGGGGCCCATCACAGCCCCACCCGAAATCAGTGGCTGGAGGGGAGGTCTCCTTACCATTGGGACTGAGATGCCCTTTCCCTGCTGAGACACACAGGAGTGAGAGGCGGAACCAGAAAAGGGGTCTGCCACAGCAAGCAGCTGCTCAGAGAGACTCTTGTCCAAGGCCTGTGGCTCTCCTTCCCTGACCAGAGGCACCTGGGCAGCCCAGGACACAGGCACATGGGTCCCACCACATCCTTCTCCCACCCAAGAGCCTCCTGGCAGCTGGCCCAGGGAAGCCTTTCTCAATCCACAGGCCACACCAGCAAGGACCAGTGGGAGCCCCCAGGGAACCAGAAAAACCAAGCAGACCAAACAACACAGCAAAGACTCTGACAATTAAGCTGCCATTGGAACTACAGTCCACAAAAACAGTCCAAAACTTGTGTGCTGAGCCTAAACTGGGTGACTTACTGCTAAAATATAAGATTTGGGCCGGGCATGGTGGCTCACACTTGTAATCCCAGCACTTTGGGAGGCCAAGGCAGGTGGATCACCTGAGGTCAGGAGTTCGAGACCAGCCTGGTCAACATAGTGAAACCCCATCTCTAGTAAAAATACAAAAATTAGCCAGGCATGGTGGTGCATGCCTGTAATCCCAGCTACTCAGGAGGCTGAGGCATGTGAATTGCTTGAACCTGGGAGGCAGAGGTTGCAGTGAGCTGAGATTGTGCCACTGCACTCCAGCCTGGGTGACAGAGTGAGACTCTGTCTTTAAAACAAAAATAATAATAATAAAATAAAAAATTAAAATAAAATATGATTTAAATAGGGCTCAGAGACTTCTAACTTAATAGACAAAATGTTCAGCATACAACTGAAAATCTCCTGTGATATCAAGAACTAGGAGATTCACAACTTGAATTTAAAAAGCCAATAAACTGGTGTCAACAGTGATATTAATCCAAATTTGGAATTATCTGACAAGAATGTAAAAGCAATAGCCATGGAAATGCTTCAACAACCAATTTAAAATGTTATTGAAACAAATGAAAAAGTAAATCTCAGGAAAGTTATAAAAAGGAATCAAATGGAGTCCCAGTGCAGTGGCTCACACCTGTAATCCCAGCACTTTGGAAGGCTGAGGTGGGCAGATCACAAGGTCAGGAATGTGAAACTAGCCTGACCAATATGGTGAAACCCCATCTCTACTAAAAATACAAAAATTGGCCAGGCGTGGTGGTGGGTGCCTATAATCCCAGCTACTGGGGGAGGCTGAGGCAGAAGAATTGCTTGAACTCAGGAGGTGGAAGTTTCAGTGAGCCAAGATCGCTCCACTGCACTCCAGCCTGGGCAACAAGAGAGAGACTCCGTCTCAAAAAAAAAAAAAAAAAAAAAAAATGCCCAATGGCTCAACAGTAGAGCAGAAATGAAGAGCATTCCTTCCGTGAACATTAAAGCAGAACAATAGAATTCACTCCACATGAACAGCAGAGAGAAAATAGATATTTTTAAAAATGAAAACAGCCTCCCTCACTGACCTCTGAGACAGAAGACATTCAAATCACTGGGGTCTCAAAATGAAAAGGAAGGGGGTGGGAAATTAAAGAGTGTTTAAAGAAATAATAACTAAAAACCACAAATCTGTGAAGAATACATCAACCTATAGATCCTAAAAGCTGAACAAACCCTAAAAAATATTTTTTCAGTGCTGAGAGAAAAGAAAGGTCAGCCATGGATTCTATATCCAGCTAAGCTATCCTTCAGGAGGGAAGGGGAAATGAAAACATTCTCAGATGCAGAAAACTAAATAATTTGTCATGAGCAAGTCAATCCTTAAATATTATATAAAGGAAGTACTTCAAACAGAAGGAAAATGATAAAATAAAAAGTTTTTGAGAATCGGGAAGGTAAAAGAAACAAGAGAAACAGAACACACGGGTGTACACACTAGACTATCCTTTCCCTGGTGAGTTTTATAAGTTACATTTTATAATTGAATCAAAAATAATAATATCTTCTGATTCATAACAAAATGATGTTTAAAGGGGAAAGATAAAAAGACCTAAAGAGAAGTGAAGTTTCCACACACAGCTGAAAATGGTAAAATATTGATACCAATCAACTTTTGTAAGTCATATATGTATATTGTAAAACCCAGATCAAACATGACAAAAACTATACAAAGGGACACGTTAAAACACTAAAAAGAAATCAGGTTGGAATTTTAAAACAACACTCAAGTAATCTTGAGAAAAGGAAAAAGCACAGAAGATCAAGCACCTAAGAAAACAAATAATAAAATACTACTTTTAGGTACTAGCATACCAATAATCACCTTGAATGTACATTGTCTAAATCAAAAGGTAGACATTAGCAGAATGCATAAACATGATCCAATTATGTGCTGCTTACCAAAAACTGTCTTACACAAGGCAGGTTGAAAGGAAAAGGATGAAAATAGACAAGCTGTATAAACATAAAAATTTTTGAAGACCAGTAGTAGTTTTATTAATATCTCATAGACTTCAGAGCAAAGAAAATTCCTAGAAACAAGGAAAGATAGTCTATATGGATATAAAGATAATTCACCAGAAAGAAATATTTATCTTAATTGTGTTTGCAACAAACAACAGAACCTCAAAATACATGAAGTACCAACAGATGAAACTGAAAGACGAAATATACAAATAGAAAATTACAGTTGATTGTTTTAACAGCCCTTCTTCAACAATGGATAGTGCTAAGAGACAGAAATTCATCAAAGATATATAGGACTAAACAATAAAGTCAACTAATAGGATTTAACTGACATACATAGAACAAGCTACATAATGACAACACAATACAAATGTTTCTCAAGTGTACATGGTACATTTACCAAGACAGTCCATATGTTTGGGCAATAAAACAAACATCAGCAAATATAAAAGAATTAAAATCATACAGAATATATTTTCTGACCACAATGGAATCAAACTAGAAACCAGTAATAAAGAGACAACAGAAAAACCTCCAAACAAATTTCTAAATAATGTATGGGCTATAAAGGAAGCCTTAAAGGGATATTTTTTAAAAAGCATAGAACAGAATGAAAACAAAAAACTAAATATATCAAAAGATGTGGGATGTAATTAAAGCAGCAATAAAAAGGAAATTTATAACACTAAATGTTTACATTAGAAATTAGAAAAGGTTTCTATCCTTTCCTCGAGAAACCAGAGAAAAAAGAGTGAAAAACAATCTAGAGGAGCCAGAAAGAAGAAAATAACATAAAGTAGAAATCAATGAAATTGAAAATAGGAAAACAATGGGTAAAATCAATGCAACAAAAAGCTAGTTATATGAAAAATGTTAATAAAATTGATAAGCCCATAGTAAGACTGACAAAAATAAAGAGTGAAAACACAGATCACAACTATTAAGAATGAAATAAAAGTTTGGGCATGGTGGCTTACACCTTTAATCCTAGCACTTTGGGAGGCTGAGGCAGGCAGGTTGTTGAGCCTGGGATTTCAAGACCAGCCCGGGCAACATGGCAAATCCCTATCTCTAGATAAACTACAAAAAATAACCAGGCATGGTGGCTTGCGCCTGTAGTCTAAGCAGCTCAGGAGGCTGAGGCAGCAGGATTACTTGAGCCCAGGAGGTCGAGGCTGCAGTGAGCTGAGATGGCACCACTGCACTCCAGCCTGGGTGACAGAGTAAGACTCTGTCCCCTCTCCCTCCAAAAGTAATAATAATAATAATAACATTGAGATAAAAGACACCACTTTGGAACTTCAGATCCTGTAGTCATTGAAAAGATAACAAAGGAATACTGTGAACAAATTCACACTTATAAATTCCCCAACTTAAAAGAAATGAACAAATTCCTTGAAAGCCACAAAGTACCAAAACTCAACCAGGACAAAATAGACAATTGAGTAGTCCTATAACCAATAAAGACATTGGTCAAATTTTAGTTTATAATTAAAAAGCTGCCCAAAACAGCAATCTCCAGGACAGATGGTTTTACTAGATAAAAGAATTCTACCAGACATTTAAAGAAAATTGAAAAGAATCTTACACAATTTCTTCCAGATAATGAAAGAGGAGGAAACACTGCCATTTTATTTATTAATGTTAATATTATTCTGCAAGCAAAACCACACAAAGATAATGAAAATAAAACGAAAACTATGGATCAATATATGTAATAAACTTCAATGCAAAAATCCTTAATAAAATATCAGCAAATCAAATTCAAACAACATATCCAAAGAATTATATACCATGATCAAGTGTAATTATTCCAGGTATGAAAGCTTGTTAAGCATTTGGAAATTGGTCAATATATTCCAACATAACAACAAGCAAATAAGAAAAATCATATTAATTGATGTAAGAAAAGCATTTGACAAAATCCCACACTTGTGAATGATAAAAATAGATATTAGAAACAGAAGAAAATTATTCCAACTTGAAAAAAAAGTGTCTAGCATCTACAAACACACACACACACACACACACACACACACACAGCTAACATTATACTTACTGATAAAAGACCGAATGCTTTCCCCCTAAGATCAGGAATAAGGCAAGGCTCTACCACTGTTATTTAACACAGTACTAGAAGTTCTAGCCACTGAAAAAGCAAACAAAAGAAATAAAAGGCAGGCATACTGGAAAGGAAGAAATAAAAACTGTCTGCATTTGCAGACATTATGATTGCCTGAGGGTAATATCCCCAAAAAATTTACAAAGAAAAGGCCAGGCACGGTGGCTCACACCTGTAATCCCAGCACTTGGGGAGGCCGAGGCAGGCAGATAATGAGGTCAGGAGATTGAGACCATCCTGGCTAACATGGTGAAACTCATCTCTACTAACAATACAAAAAATTAGCTGGGCATGGTGGCGGGCCCCTGTAGTCCCAGCTACTCAGGAGGGTGATGCAGGAGAATGATGTGAACCCAGGAGGTGGAGCTTGCGGTGAGCAGAGATCGTGCCACTGCACTCCAGCCTGGGCAACAGAGAAGACTTTGTCTCAAACAAACCAAAACAAAACAAAACAATTAAAAAGAAAATATCTAGAGTAAGAAGTAAGTTCAGCAAGGTCACAGGATACAAGATCAGCCCTGAAAAATCAATTGCATTTCTGTGTACTAACAAAGAACATGTGGTGACTGGAATTAAAAACATTTTACCACTTATAAGCACACCAAAGAAAATGAAATACTTAGATATACACTTAGCGAAGCTTGAACAGAAACTCTGTACTATATATTACACAGGCTGATAAAAGAAATAAAAGAAGACATAAATAAATGCTGAGACATACCATGTTCATGGATCGAAAAAAAGTCAACATTAGTAATGATGTCAAGTCTCCCCAAATGGGTCTATAGGTTAAATACAATTTCTATCAAAACACAGCAAAGATTGTTTTGTAGATACAGACAAGCTTATTCTAAAATTTGTGTAGAAAGACAAAGGTAAAATAATCTTGGAAAAGAATAAAGAGGAAGCAGTCTACCTAATATCAAGTCTTATAGCTACAATAATCAAGACAGTATGGTACTGCTGAAAGGACAGACACATAGACTAATGGAACATAATAGAGAACCCAGAAGTAAAACCAGGCAAATGCTCTCTACTGATTTTTTTACAAAGGTGTGAAAGCAATTCAATGAAGAAAGGCTAGCCTTTTCACAAAATGGTACTGATACAACTGGACATGTAGAGACAAAGAAAGAAAGAAAAAGAACCTAAACCTAAGCCTCTTATACAAAAATTAATTCAAACTAAATCATAGGCACACACATAAAATGTACCACTATGAACTTTTAGAATAAGAATTAGGAGAAAATCTTTAGAATCTCAAGTTGGGCGAAGAGTTCTTAGACTTGGAATCAAAAGCACATCCATAAAAGGAATATTGATAACTTTGATCTCATTAAAATTAAAAAGCATTTTTGCTCATAAGAGCCCACATGTAGAGTATAAAAAGACAAGCTATAGACTGGGAGAAAATATTGGCAAACCAATCTGAAAAAGGACTAGTACCTAGAGCATATAAAGAACTTTCAAAACTCAACATTTAAAACATTCAATTAGAAAATAAGTAAAAGACATAAAGAGGTATTTTACTGAAAAGGATATACACATGGCAAATAAGCATCTGAGAAAATGTTCACCATCATTAATCATTAGGGAAATAAAAAATTAAAACCACAATGATATTGCTCTACACTTACCAGAATGGCTAAAATGATAAAAAGAGACAACACCAATGCTGGCAAGGATACAGAGAAACTGGGTCACTTATACCTTGCTGGTGAGAATATAAAGTAGAACAGCCACTCTGGAAAACAGTTTGGTAGTTTCTAATAAAGTTAAATATTAATCTACCATATAACCCACCAATAGTACTTTTAGGCATTTATCTCAGAGAAATGAAAATGATATTCACACAACAATCTACACACAAAATTTGCAGCAGCTTCATTTGCAATAGCAACAAGTGAGGATCCGCCTATATGCCCTTCCACTGGTGAGCGGCTAAACAAACTGTGATCCAGACAAACACTGAGTAGTGCTGGGACACTACTCAGCAACGGAAAGAAGAAACCACTGTTGCATGCAACAACTTGGATGGATCTCCAGGAAATCATACTGAGCAAAAAAAAAAAAAGACAATCCCAAAAGGTTACACTGGGTTACACCGTGGGATTCTCTCCACATAGCATTTTTGGTATGGCTAAATTTTAGAAATAGAGAACAAATTCATGGTGGCAAGGATTAGAAAAGGAGGGGTAGGGAAGGCTCAGGTGGGGTGGAAGTGGGTGTGGCCTTTTATAAAATGGTTACAGGGGAGATACCTATGGAGATGGAACTATTTTCCTGACTGCGGTGGTGTGTGTAGGAAGTTACACATGTGATAAACTTATACAGAACAAACAATCACATACATAAATGAGTGCAACTAAAACTGAATAAGGTAAGTGGATTGTATCAATATCAATATCCTAGTTGTGACATTGTGCTATAATTTTGCAAAGTGCTATCACTGGGAGAAACTGGGTAAAGAATGCATGGGCTCTCTCTACATTATTTCTCACAACTACATGTGGATCTACAAGTATCTCAATAAAAACTTCAAGTAGAGAAAAAAATCGTGGATATAACTAGGTCAGTGCTCTGAGCTGGGTTCATGTTTGGCCCAGAGACACACACACATCCCCCCCATCCGCATGGCACCAACAGGTTCTTACTGGCCCAGGTGCAAAACATGATGATGTGATTAGGAGAACAGCACCATGCACACTGCTCCTGTTGATCGAAATAGAGAAGGTGATACTCAGAGTGAACTTATTATCCAGACTCAAAAGCAGGGACCCATGGTCTCACACAAGGTTTGGCGATGGAACAAAGTGCTTGAAATCATGAAGCGCCCAGCAAATGCAAAGGTATGTTCGGAATAGATTTTGAAGAGATCTCTTTAAGGACAAGAGATCAAATGTCTTCATATTCCTTGTGTCTATATTACATGGGAAGAAAGGGGACAAAAAACACAATCAAACTGTATAGTAGAAAGCCTCTTTTACAAACATTTACCAAGCAACTTATGGCACAGGCACCGGTTTGGGCTCTCATATGCATTCTCGCACTTAACCTCAAGTAACCTGAAGAAATAGATACTGTTCTCCCCATCTTAGAGATGAGGAAACTGGGGTTCAGAGTGGCTCAGCAACAGAGTAGTCAAGCTTGTCTCCCATGTAGCAAATTAAGAATTCTCAGTTCAGAACCTGCTGCCTGTTTACATGGTATCTATTTGAAAATCCAATGGGCAAAGGTAGGGATAATTGTTTCAAACTGAAGAATCCTGCATTCCTGACCAGTTCTCTGGGACCTAGAACACTACAGTGATCCTAGGTCACTGAAGAGTCCTACATCTTAGTATCTGGGCAAGTGAAGGGAGCTCAGAGCCGATCCTGTATCTGCCTTTGCAGGCACAGGGGGAATTGCTCTAAACAAACCTCATCTTAACTGGTTTTGGCCCCATTTCCTTATCAAACCACCAGGCAGATCTGCTAACAGCCCATTTGCCAAATCAGACCCTGGTTCTCTCCATCAGTCCTGGCCCACCTTCTGGCAAATTCATCAAAATACAGTGTGTGGGATGAAAAAGTATTCCCTATCAACCAATTCATTGGCGATTAATCCCCCAACACAAATAAGAGTTGGCTTTGACTGACCCCTTCCTTGACACAGAAGTGACTATGGAGTTCAGTGATGTATCCCAATTTTTCTAACAGAAAAAATGCTCCTGAAGTCCAGCCATTGTCTGTGGCAGAACACTGAAAACATTGTGACAAATTTCTCCATGAAGCTGCACTACTGAAATCTTATACCAGCAGCCCAGAGCTTCTCCCAAGCCTGTTCATATCCTGCATATTGGCCAAATTCTACCCTCAGATATGCACACATGGCCTCCTGATTTCCATTTAAAGACTTTTGCAAACCTCGTCCCTACTTGAGGGTTAGGGAAGCTCTGCCAGTATCTGAGGATGACGCCGCCAGTTGAAATTTTCTAGACGCGACGGTTTAAATGGTTTGTGACTGAACTGGAAACACATCTACATTTCATTTTAATTATTGGTGATGACAACACAAACTCTGCCATCATTTTGTATTTTCCCTCTCTACCATCTATTTCAAAATGACTTTATCATGCTTTATCATTGGCTGACTTCTACTTTAATGAACCTTCAGAACCACAAATCCTTAAGATCCCATTCCCTGTCATAGAAAGAGGAAAGCCCACCCGCACAGCTAAATGGAGAAAGGGACCAGCCTGCCGCCAGACACAGCGGAGGAGCTGTTCCCATTCCTTTAAAAATAGGAGAGGAAACACATCCCACCGTCTGGGCTAGGAAACCTGTCCCTTCAGCCCCCAAGAGCAGAACCTTTCTGGGTACCTAGGAAGGAAGCACGTTCCTGGCTGGTACTCAATGACAGAAAGCGATGCTCTTTCTGCCACCAGCGGGGCAGTCGCTTCCCCCTGGGAAAGTCACTGTCTGAGCTATTTGCATCAGGGCGAGGGCCTGCCCGGCACTGGTGCGGCCGCTGGCACTTTCAACCTACTGCACAGAAACTCTCACATGCCTTTAGCACCATTCACATAAACAGCATCTTGTTTCCAATTTGGCTGTAGATAATGAAATTAGCCCCCAAATTACCATAAAGTGGAACAAATAAACAAGAAAGCAAGAGCTAGGTTTCCAGGCCTCTCCCTCCCCCCATAAGAAACAGGACCCTCTGGCTTTTTCGCTGTTTAAATTCAAAGCAAGACTGCTGTTTTTCTAAGTCGCTGTTCTGACCCCAAGCAGATAAAGAACACTAAATGACACATTCAGGAGAGCGGCTCTGTTCTCGCAGAGCCTCTGTGTTTACATCAGGAAATCCTGCCCGGGTGGGGACAGGGGGTCGGCCGCGGAGGCGGCCCGGGCGCCGGCCTCCCTAGCGCTCGCCGCCGCGCTCCGCTGGCTGGGCCGCGCTGGCCCCTGGCGCTCGGCAGCTGACTCCATCCAGATGTGCCGCGGCTCCAGAGTGGCTGCCGCGCGCAGTAAATGGGCATCGGAGGCTCGTCAATCCGGGCCAGAGCAATTGCGGTCTTGGGGCCGCCCCACTGGCACTCGGAAAGGTGCGCGCGGGAGGGGACCGCGGAGGCGCCGGGCGGGGGCACCCTGGGCGCGGGGAGGGCGCGCGCTAATGACCGACCCGGGAAATGTTCCTAATACATTTGTACATTTCCTTGTAAATGTTTTACACTTTGAAAGAAAGGGGAATGCTGTATATCATTTGGAAATGTTGGCTGTCTATAGGTCCCTGTGGGTATTACTGCGTTAGTACGACTTGTAACCAGAGCAAGAGAAACATAAAAAAGCTGGGAAACACTGCCAATTAGTCATTACAGGGGACTGTAAAAACAAAAGAAAGAGAAAAAGGAGGGAGGAGAAGGAATCAAAGAAGAATAAAATAGCCTGGGAGAAAAAAAAAAAAAAAGCAAAAGAAACGAGATGCGTTTCTGTGGTGTTCCGGGAATAGCGCGGGAAGCAGGACAGCTGGCGGCCTTCTGATCAGCAGAGACCTGCAAAGCAGCAAGCTCCCAGGCGCAGCTCCGGAGCGGCCCTGTCAGTTCCCAAACGACACCTAGTTGCTGTCCCTGTAAAAACTCGAGCTGGGTCAGTGGGCAGGCAGTGTGCTTTGAAGCGAGACCCAACTGTGCAAAATCCAAGTCAGACATTTATTTCTGATCACCAGCCGCCTACACAGTCGTTGCTGGCTGAGTTGTAATAAAAGGGAGAAGACAGGAACTATTTTTTTTACAATCCCAAGTTCCTACCAGTCACCGGCTTCAAGCGGCCTGTGGCCATGGTTGCTGAAAACGGTTTTTAATTTTACAGTAATTCTGATGATCGAAATCTTTTTTTGTTTGTTTCTGCTTTTTGCCAGAGTCAAGAGTCCAAGAACTTGTAACATCACAATCTGAAACGGATCTGGCTGAGCCTCCCAGTCCTTCTTGAGTAACTTTATTGACCCCTTTCAGGACTTAAGTGAAGAGATAATGGTGTACGCAATGTGTTAGTTGCAGGCCAAAACCCAGGCTGGGCAAGGCTTCTCCCAGGGAAGGGCTGTGATAGCTCAGGGCCCCCAGGGAGTGGGGAAGTGGGGGAGTGGGGGAGTGGGGGAGTGGGAGGGTGGGGGGAAGCAGAGGGGGGGAGAGGAAGCTGGGGCCCACTCCCTGGGGACAGGGAGGCATATGTTGCTGGCTGGGAGAGAACTGCTTATCTCAGCAGCATGCAGGCCAGCTTCCAGCCAGGCCTCTTCAGCCCACAGTGATTTCAGTCCCCACCTCCTCTGAGTCATGAGGATGGCCACATGTGCCTCAGATCCAATTCCTGGCAATGGCACAACTTTGCTAATCAGCTGGGGTCCTTCTTAGTGTCTGCCCATAGCTCAGCAGATGCACAGCTCAGCTTCACCAGGACAAAATGTCTTGCATAAGATCTGTTTCAAAAACAATTATATGAGCAAATTATCCTGGCTTCTAACAACAGATTTTAAAAATCTAGTAGCAAGATCTCAAAAAATGATTAAACCACAAACACTACTTTAAAATAACATTAAATCAGACAAGAGATGAAGATTCTCACAGAACCAACAAGAGCACACTCTATTCCCCGAGCCCAACTCTTCAGGCCGGTGTCTGTATCTCCAAAGTCCAGAGAGGGACTTACTTAAATCTGGGCCTTTTTCTGAGATAGAAATGAGCACAGCAAGAATTCCTTATCTGCCAATGACTTTTACCTTCATAACATACAGCTTTTGAAGTCTGTTCGTGGAAAAGTTATCATCAGAGACTAAACGGAAAATCTTCATGAACTGGGTCCCTGACCTACCGATTTGCATTGCCCACAGCCTGGGCACATTTTACCAGTGACAGGTCTACAGCAGATTAGTTGTGTCTCTTCAGAACTGGTCAAAAGTAGTGTTGTTCTTTTGCCGGCAAGCCTGTTCCTGCTCCTCTCAGTGATTGGTTGCTTCTCTGTGCGAGCGCACCATCTCGCCTATCACCTGACTGTGGGCGAACCCTGCAGCTGAGACCTTGCCGTTTGCAGTTGTCTCTGCAGATTGTATTCTTCGGCAATGTCTCTACACTAATATGACTGACTTTGAAATTTGAAGCTATAGCCTTGACATTTTTCTCAAGTTCTTGGTGCATTCTTCCAGCTGTAACTAGACATCTCCCCTTGAACTTCACATCATCATTTCAAATTTGGTACATTGACAAGGAAATGCATGATCTTCCTTCCTCATCCTAAGGGCCAGAGGGCCACACCTTCCCTTAACTCAGCCCCCTTGACTCTCCAGTTTCTACCAAAGATAGCATCACTCTCTCATTACAGAGGCCCATAGGACTTAACTCATTAAGGCCCATTCCTTAACTCATTCCTTTCTTGCACGGTTTGTATTCTATTTTCTGTAACAGAGCACTGGTGTTGTCACCCTGCTCTGCAGACAAACAGTGAACCAGACAGCCAGCAGCCCATCCCGGCCCACTCAGCAGACAATCACAGTGCCCATCAAACATCCTCACAGTATAGTGTAAGTTTTCTGTTCAAAACCTTGCTGTCCCTGTGGTCCCTCACTTTTGCCTTGTGTGAAAAAGTTCACATGCATTAACCTTGGAAACCTCCACAACTGGTGCTAACCTCCTCTTCTACCACGACCTCCATCCTCAGCCGCCTTCACCCTCGGGAGCCTCCCTGGCCCCTGCCTGCTGTGGACTCTCCGAAACCCAGCCTGGGAAGCCAGTCCTAAAGATCTTGGCTTCTAAAGGAGGTTTAAACTCTGTCCTGCTCTCTACCAGAGTAAATTCTAACCAAACCTCAAACTCAAAATCAAATCTACAGTCCTCTGCAGAGGACAAGTTTCCGCAGGGATGCCCCTTGTCCCCAGTGAGACCCCGTCCACCCCCAGTGAGGTCAATGACTGGCTGATCCCCAGCACTTGGTCCATTCCCCAGTTTTGGTGCCCATCAGATGTCCCACCACACTTCCAATTCAGAAGTGCTAAAATCAAACTCCCTGTCTTTCCCCTGGAACTCTCTTCATTCTTTCATATCCTCCATTTGTTAACTTTAGGGTAATGGTCTATTTATCGGGTCTTATTCAAATCAAAACTCAGGAACCCCTAGCTGCACTCTGAAGTTCAAGCAGCAACTGAGACCTGGTGCTCTACTTCTTAGAGAGGACTCCACTTGCCACCTGCCACCTTCCTCCACCTTCCAGGGCTCCAGGGGCAGGACCGTCTTGGCAAGTGTGTGTTTTCAGGCCAGTCACCACTACCATCTTTACCAAAGGGTCCCTCATGTCCACCACTCAGCCTTGCCCACTCTGCCTGGTGCTCTGGGGCCACCCCCAACTCCCCTCGGCTGCCCCCTGTCCTCGGCTTTCCATGGGCAGTGCAGCTCCGGCAGGAACCTGCACCTCCCACCACGCACCCCAGGTCCTGCACTATTTCTTCTGCTCTTCCTAAGCCAGGTCACAGCTCGGTCACTAATCCCTTCATTATGCTCTCTTCACACCACCCCAGTTGAGAGCATTTTCTGCCAAGAAAACTCATGTCCTGACTGATATGTGGGACCCTGAGTGAGCGAGTGAGTACTCATTTCATGTTTAAGTCGTCAGTGTACCTTTTGTAAAAATTCAATTGTATAAGTTTTGGGGGGATGTGACCCACAGAGCATCTAACGGGGTGTCTTACACATGATTGGTGCCTAATAGCCCTTTTTTTTTTTTTTTTTTTTTTTTTTTTGAGGCAGGGTGTCGCTCTGTCACCCAGGCAAGAGAGCAGTGGTAAGATCTTGGCTCACTACAGCCTTGACCTCCTGGGCTCAAATGATCCTCCCACCTCAGCCTCTGGAGTAGCTGGGACCACAGGAATGCACCACCACGTCTGGCTAATTTTTGTACTTTTGGTATAGGTAGGATCTTGCTACCTTGCCAGGGCTGGTCTCAAACTCCTGGGCTCAAGCGATCCTCCTTGCCTTGGCCTCCCAAAGTTCTGAGATTACAGGCATGAGTCGCTGCACAGAGCCCCGATAACTATTTATTGAATAAATCTGAGTTCCTGAAAGATTGAATACAGTCTGTTTAGAGGAAGAAGCTGTAAAACAGTAATAAGATGAAAGAAGAAGAAAGGAAGAAAAGGAGGAGAGAAAGGAGGAGGGGAAGAAACTTATTAGTGCAGGTTAAACAATATCATAATTATTCCACTGTAATTTTTTTGCACCTTAAAGTACTCACCTGTCTATTCTGTGCTGGAGTTCTGACCTTGTTTCTAGTCTGCCACACCACTACATTTTCTTTTTTTTTTTTTTTTTTTGAGACAGAGTCTCACTCTGTCACCCAGGCTGCAGTGCAGTGGCACGATCTCGGCTCACTGCAAGCTCTGCCTCCCGGGTTCACGACATTCTCCTGCCTCAGCCTCCCAAGTAGCTGGGACTACAGGCGCCCGCCTCCAAGCTCGGCTAATTTTTTGTATTTTTAGTAGAGACGGGGTTTCACCTTGTTAGCCAGGATGGTCTCGATCTCCTGACCTCATGATCCACCCCCCTAGAGCTCCCAAAGTGCTGGGATTACAGGAGTGAGCCACCACGCCTGGCCCACACTACTGTATTTTCAAACCAAAAATTCACTGAGAGTGAATAGGAAGGCTTGTGCACCAGAGAGACTTATTCTCACTTATTTGTTAATTATTTATCAACAAAACTTCAGTGGCACACTTACTGAGAGAACTTCAAATCGGCGTACTGGGTGCAGATGTGAGATGTGGGAGGTCATAGCTTCTCTAGAGAAGCTCACGTTCTGAAAGGAAGCGTTGGGAGAAGACATGGATGAAAACATACAAAACAGTGAGCTTTGTGATAAGAGATAACACACTGCCACAGCAGCAAGAAGAAGGAATTCACGACTCTCGAGAGGTCAAGATCCTCCTAGAACCACCACTGACCTCGAGGCAAGGCACAAGGCGAGGAGCCCCTGAGTGGCATGGGGAGATTGAGGGTCTTGTCCCCACTCATAGGAATTCAGCCCATCAGTGTTCTAGACTGAGACAAGAAATTAAGTAAATTTGACTCCTATGTCACTTCTATATTTATTCATTCATTCATTCATGGGAACACTGAGATTCTACTCCCTATGCCTGACAGTTTGAACTAACACTCCTACCCGTTGGTATCATTCAAGAATCACACTGGGAGAAAGTGGGTTTAGGCTTCTCTAGCTAGAAACAGACTCACCACAGGGAATCGAACATAATCCTAGTTCTAATCCAATCCAGACCAAAAGGGTCCAGTTACTGTCCACAGAGGGCTGCGTCCAGGGAGGCCATACTGGTGTGCTCCCAGCCACAGCCCCAGCATGCCCGACACACAGGAATGAAAGGTCACGCCAGCTCCCGCTCCTTCCTTATCCTAAGAGCCAGGGGCCCACACCTTCCCTTAAACAGACCCAGGGCATAACCTTTCCGTAAGTCATCCCGTAACAGTGTTGGACTACCAGAGTCCAAGCCACCACACAGGGATGACATGAGTGAAGTTTCCATCTGCAAAGAGGCCAGAGGAATGCGAGTGTCACATCATGGGGAGGGCCCAGTAGTAAGAGCCACCTCCGAGGGGACTTCCTCGTAGATTGAGGGTGTCTTCTCCATGCAGTTAGCTTAATAACAATAAACAGCTGGACTGGGTTCATAATTGATGAATTCCTTCTCTACCCAACGCCTTCCCCTGCCCTAGACAATGTTGGTGTCTTTACAATTAGAAGGATTTATTCTCTTTTTAATGTGGAAGCAAAGCAGAGTGATAGGAGCTTAGAGAAATCGCAGCACAGATGTCAGGCCATAGGCCCAAGGGCTGTTAAAAAAGAAAACTCTGTAAATGGAAGTGAGACTTAGTAAGGCACAACCCTAAAGTCTTGGCTCACAATGCAAAGGAAAAAAAGAAAAAAGACTGGTGGGTGGGGGAGTTTCCTGAAGCCATGAGTAAAATCTGGCAGAAAGCATTCTATACAGCCTTTTTTGGTTTCAATCCGCATGACATCACAATCTGTGAATTTTGCTGTGATTGAATTTGAATGAACTTGTAGATTCAAAACAAAACCCATTTGAAACAAGCTCCACAAAGCAACTCTATCTTCCCCACAGCAGTTAAGTGTGTTTCCTAACTGCCTTCTTTTCTGGATGGCAAGGCCTGCCTGGGACTAACATGCCAAGTCCAAACCACACAGACACATGCATGCACAAGCATGAGAATACATACAAGCACACATGGGCATATGTGCACACACACATGCAGACAAACATGTGCACATTCACTCATTCACAGAAACATACACACACACACACCCCCAGTGGAAGCAGCAGGGCCAGGAGAAGTGGCAGGAGTGCTGGACTGGACTGTCAATTCTGCCTGGGAGAACCTGCCCATCCTTTTGTTCTGCTTCCCCTTTTTATTCCTATTATCTTAGTTCTGCCCAGTAAAGGCAAGAAGGAAGACCTAGACCAGCCCTGCAAACACATTCTGATCTTTAGAGAAACCAGGGCAGAAGAAAAGAAAACCCACACAACAGTCCTGGTGTGACGGTTAAAGTATTCAACTATTCCAGGCTTCTCCTCTTCTTTTGTTGAATTTATTTCTACAGAACTGGGGATGGTATGGGTAAGGATCAGACGTTTTTGCACGTAACAGGTTTTTGTAAACAGTGAGAAACATAGCCCAACATACCTCCAGGTGTATAAGATCGTTCAAAAACCAAAACTGAATTAACCATTTTGTTTTTCTATAAGGACAGCTATGCCACAAATTGAAGAACTATGCTGCCAACATAGCCAACACAAGTAATCAGGATATGTTTTAATATGCAAATAACCCTATCAAGGAATGCCTCCCATCCTACTCCATGTCTACCTAGCCTGGGAAACTAAAATCCTCTATGTCTCTGATCACCCTGGAAAAGCCTAAAACCCCAGACTTTTAACACAGTGGTGATTAGTTGTGAGTGACTTCCCCCCCTCCCCAGGAGACATTTAGCAATGTCTGGAGACATTTTTGGTTGTCACAACTGTGGGGCGTGGGTGCTACTGGCATCCAGTGAGTAGAGGCCAGGGATACTACTCAACATCCTCTGGTGCACAGGTAACCCTTATCCCACAACTCAGAAGGATCTGGTCCCAAATGTCAGCAGCGCCAAGGTTGAGAACCCCTAATTTAACACATAAGCCCCCCACTTTCCCCTCCCAAAAGAGTGTGTCAATACAACAGTCACACAGTGTTCTCTGACTTCATAGCTACCAAGGCAGGAGCCAACATGAAGCTGCCACAACAGCTTGGCAGAAGAGCCTGCAATCGAGTCAGCTCACCAGAACTAGAAGTCAGCGTACACTGCGCAAAGCAAGAGGGATGGCCCAAACCCCCACAAATATCAGTTGAAATAAAAATCAATGTCAGCCTCAGACCACGGTCACTTTCTGCCAAGTAGTTAGTGAGAATTACAGGCATATGATTTCAAGAAAAATATTTTATCTTGGTGACTTTTAGAAAGGAAAAAAGGAAAGCCTTTGCCCTGTTACGCAGTAGCACTATTCATTTGTGGTCTGTATCTGATTTCTTGAGTAAGATGCGAAAACTTCAGAATGGATGTCAAAATAAATGATAGCTCCTGCAAATGGCAGTCCTCGGGGTTTTGCTCATATGATCCCAGCATTTCACTGGCCTTCATCTTGGAGAACCCTAAAGGGGTAGTCCTACCTCAAAAGAGGACAAAACTCTGTCCTCAGCAGAGAACAGCAGGCTTTCTGAAGTTTCCTCCTGCGTTACAGTCTTGGTTGTGAGGTTTAAACCAGTATTGTGTTTAAGAGAGAAACCTGTAGACCAGCTGCATTAGGCTGAACCTTGAGCGAGTCATTTTACTTCCTGAGCCTCAGTTTCCTAACCCATAAGATGAGTTTTAATACTAACAGAACAACTAGCTGTGTTTTATTTGCTATATGTGCCAAGCATGGTCTGGGTGGCTTGCATATGCCATCCAACTTAAATCTCCCTAGAGCCCTATGAGTACAAATGAGGAAACTGAGTCACAGGCGGGTTATATAACTGCCCCAGAGTCACACAGATGGAGGAAGCTAAGGTTTCAGCACAGGCTGCCTGTTTCTCCACCATGATGCTCCACTCTTCACTGTGCCTCCTGGCTGGAGTAAATGAGCAATGCTCACATTGTCCTCCGGAGTAGTCATTAAGACAATGAGCCACCTTGGCTGCTTCTGTTCTTCGAAGGAACGGTTATGGAGCTGCACTTTAATCTTAACCTATAGCCCCTGTTGTTTTGAGTAATAGAAGAAGGATTCAAACAGGAGCTGAGAGATGGCAGTTCCATATTCAGCTTCCCACTAAGTTGACCTTGGAAGTGAGTCCTCATTGGTGAAACACGGGCACCTCACTGGTTGTTGTGACCACTGAGTCAGAGAGAAGAGCGTGCTCTGAGAAAAAGTTCAAAGCTCCAAATATGAATAACCTCATACGGGCGGCACCCAGAGTTCCACAGTCCTTCTACCTGATGTCTCGTGTGACTGTAATACATGAGTCACAGGGTGCATCGCTTTTCCCAATTCACAGACGTGGAAACCAACCCTCCCAAAAAAATGAGCTAACTGCCCCAGGTGACACAATTAGAACCCAACCTCCATAAATGGAATCCTCTGTACTGAGTTGGTGTCATCATTCCAGTCCAAGAGGACACACAATTACCTCTGGCATCTCCAGTATCACTTGTGGAGTTTTCAACTTTGCTCTAATTACCAATGCCTGTGGTACACATTTCTGAGGCTCTCAACACCTGCAGATGAATCTCATGAAATCTGCAGCCATAAATGCAGTAGAAGTGGATGTCCAAAACATCCTGCTCTTTACGTAATATTTCTCTTTGTATTCTCACACAAAAGCAGTTAAAAATAAGAGCAGCCATGCCTGTGCCAGGCACACAGAGTCTTGTTTACAGGACGGGAGTGTGTGGGTCTTTTTTGGTAAGACAGCGGTATTTCTAATGCCATTGTCTTTAGACAAGAAGTCATCTACAGGATCTATCTCCAGCGATTTCTTCAAACTATGTGTATTGCAAAAACTGTAACATAAAAAGAAAAATAGATTCATGTGGGACTTTGGAAGCAACATCATTTTTTTACTTTTCCTGACAAAATGAACACCCGCTGAACAATGAAGAAACAGCTAAATGAGCACCGGATGAATGAAGCTTGCCCTTCCAAGTGCCTGCACCTGTCCAGGAACAGTTTGTTCTTCTGCAGGCCTTACCCATATGCACAGATGAGCTACCTGTGGCCCCTCCTTCAGCATGGCAGGGTTCCAAACCAATTCTGGGGGTCCCCATTGCAGCAGGAGCTCCAGCCTGGCATCTGTGTTCACAGAACCCTAGCTACTTCTGAGTTTTCTGAACCGCACTCTGTCAGAAAGCTGTTGCATCTGGATCTACCCTCAACACTATTCATGTTCACTCCTTCTCATGCAGTTTGGACTTGAAAACAAGGTAACCTGGTTTAAGACTTCTTTCATGTGCAAGGAGTTTTCTTCTTAAGACTTCCAACATTGAAGACTTTTCCAGAAAATTCAAGTTGCCAAATTTCTGACTCCTAGAAAATGGGCATATTGCTGTATGTTATACTTATTTATTCAATGATCATCATAAACCACCCAACAAATTCAGGAAATAATCATTGAGTGCATACTTTGGACGAAGTACTGTTCTAAGCACTGGGGAAAAGCAGCTAAAAAGATGGAAAATGTCTCTTACGCTACAGGGCACAGCTTGCATTCTAGTGGGAAAGGGGAGATAGTAAACAAGTGAACTCTCTCATGAGCAGATCATATGAGGTTAGGATGCATCCTGAGAAGGACATCAATAGGAAATTATGGTGGAGTCCTCTACATGGCAGAGGTGGGGTGTGTGCCCTTTGGGCTGAGACCTGAATAATGTGGAAGGGGCACAGGGCTGAGATGGAGTCTTGCAGCTCCATGGGGCACACTCCAGCCTTCAGTTCTGCTAATGGTTTGTAAACATCAACTGTGTACCAGGCCCTGTGCTGAATGCTAGGGCTGCAAAATTAAATACAGGTGTCAGTCTTTCCATCCAAGGTGGAATGGGATGGGGGGGCAGCCAGCATCTGCTCTTCTTGTGGATGGGAGATTTTCATGCCAGTATCATGACGCCCTGGGAATGGGCCAGCAACCTGAGGAAGGAGGCTGCACCAGGGCAAACTCTGATCCCTGCAGCTGAGATACAATCTTTATGCAGTGTGATGGGATCTATGAACTCTTTATAAATTGAAAAAGACATTACTCAGACCATCTCTAAACAAAACTGCACGTGCCACATTTAAAAGGGAGGCATGCTTCCAGGGTGTGGCTGCACCAGAGACGTTATCCACCACAAGGTAAGAGAACCAAAGTCTGACCCTGACATTTAAGTCTCGAGATTATGAGACTTAAAGGAGATATGAGATTAAAGGAGAAGCCTTCTCTTGCATTTCTAAGCATCAAAAAGGAAAGCTGAAGGAACACAGAAACACACTGTGACTGCCTCACCCTCTCCCTTCACCCTTGGTCTGCCCTTAGCTTTCCAAGGAAGGTCAGAGCTGCACCATTGACGTTAGCTGCCCCACTGCCTCTGAGTTCAATGATGTTGCCACTGAAAGCAAACCAAACAAACATACACGGTCTCCAGCAAAGCCTCCAGGTGTGTCTCAGGAATGCACTGTGCCCTTACGGGGACCAAACAGGAGGTCCACGCTGGAAGGAAGGGTCACCAGGGACCATGCTAGTCCAGCTCACTGGACAGCAGTCCCTGAAGGCCTAGGAGCCTCACTATGTGCATGCCACAGACCAAATCCCCAAGCCCTGGGAGGGAACAAACATCTGTCAAACACTTGTTATACACTAAGGGCTTTCCCATATCCAACTGCATTTGCAGAGCAATCTTGCTGGATGGACATTGTTATCCTCATTTCCAGACACAATCACTGGGAGATTGACTCACTGTGACAGAAATCGGATTTTAAGTTGGGGTTTTCCCGTACCACACTCCACAGCCCAAGCGCTTTCTAAACTGCCATCCTGTTTCCTGTCAGCCCCTCCCCCATTACATCCGATTCTACAGCATCTCAGGTGATCCCAGGCTTCCCAGGCTCACAGCCGATCCTGCAAGACAAGGCGGCCAGGATTCCTACTGAGACTCCTGCCCTTCCTGGGACTTCAGCTTTTCCTCAAAGTTTCACCTGCCTGGCCCGCCTCGTTGTAGTAATGACTTCTTTGAGATGGGAGGGACTTTGGCATCATACCCTGTGAATTTTTAGCCCAAGCTCCTTGTTTTATAGGTGAGAAGACCAACTCTAAAGCAGATAAAATGACGTGGGCAGGACAGCCAAGTACACTATCAACAGAGCAGCCTTGAAGCCCGGTTCCCACACCTGAGCATGGTGCAATGGGCCTGGTGCCCTTGAACTTGCAGAGCTATTCTCAAAGTTGCCTCTATGATATCTTTAACCTCCTAGGGTTTTCCTGGTGATGCGGTGTCAAAAGGACAACTTCCTGAAACACCGGTTACACTCTGGGGTGTGAAAACATTTGTGTGCTCATGCAAGCCTCATATGAGATATCATGCATTCTTTGGTGGCAGCCTGAGCTCATCCAGGGCACAAAGCGAGTCCTGTGTCATGAAATGCAGAAATAGCTGTTTCAGTTTAAGAGGATTAGGTACAGAGAGCATCATGCAGTCAAAATCAGGCTTCTTGTCACCAATACTTTTTAGAAACAAACTTTCTCCGCTGATCTTTATATTGTGCAGCAACAAAAACACAGACATCAAAAACTAAGAGAAAAATGCTAAAGAATTACATTTGTAGACAAACCTTCTTGAATGCTTATCATCTACGTGAGGAACAAGTCAAAGCTGGTTGAATCACAGCTTTCCCTTGGCTTGCAAAAACACGAAGTGACTTCAGGTAAAGTGCTTTAGTCTTTCTAACTCACCACCACACGGATCACAAGAATGCTTGGCAGGAGTTCGAGACCAGCCTGACTAACATGTTGAAACCCCGTCTCTACTAAAAATACAAAAATTAGCCGGGTGTCGTGGCGGGCGCCTGTAATCCGCTTGAACCCGGGAGGCAGAGGTTGCAGTGAGCTGAGATCGCGCCATTGCTCTCCTCCAGCCTGGAGGACAGAGAGACTCATCTAAAAAAAAAGAAAAGAAAAGAAAAAAGAACGAATGCTTGCTCTCTGCATTTCAGGAAGGAAACTTGAGATAGCGGTTGAGACAGGCTGAGCAGCACATAAAACCTTTTCCAAAGCACAATACTGGTTTCTATTCTTCTGGTTCAAAATGTTACTTCTGCATACTTTAAAATCCCGGTAAACCAAGACAGCTAAGCTAAGTCCTGGGAGTTATGCATCAATCTCCCTTTGGGAGAAAGAAGCAATATTTTTAAAAGTGTCACAAAAGTGCCACTGTGCTCACAGCCAGCCCTTTCTCCTTGATTGAGCAACTATAAGTTCTATCTCAGGCCCAGAATTCTATTAAAACATCCTTCATTTTCAAAAACCATGAAGTGAAAATATTTAATGTGGAAGAAGCTGCTTCGTGAGCTACTAACAAGTTTTTACAGGACTCGCATGTTACGAGTTGGTCCCCATCAGACGTGGGAGCCTCCAACTCCAAAACTGCAGTTTTCTAGGTTAGAAGGCAGATGTCTGGCCAAAATAAATATGCGAATGAGTGGGCTCAGCACTCTCTTTAACTCTGACCTCTTCCTTTAATAGGACTTGAGAATGGAGCTTCACCACTAGGATTTCCTGTTTTGTTTTCCTTTCATCTCTATCTCTCTCACGTTCCATTCCTTGCATTTATATTGCAGTGTTGTTCTCCCATGGAGTTTAGGTTGTACATCTTTCACGAGGCCCATGGAGTTGGAGGGGGTAAATTATTTTAATCTCCAAGCAGATTATACAACTCACATTGTCCTATTATTTATAAACCTACCCTGAATCTGACAAAGACAGTTCTGAGACGTCTACCACCAGGACAGGTGGAAAGGCACATTTTTAAGCGGTTTACACAGTGAAGCTTTTTTACATGTATTTATAAAATTTCTTTTGAAAAATTAATTGGGTTGTTCAATGGGTGGGGAGGAGATGAAGAGGGAAAATTGCTATCCAATCTGTCTTGATACTTTTTAATTAAGAAAAAGAACTTCTGCTCTCCTTCATCAACAGAACTTTTTTTTTTTTTTTGATTATTTAAGGACAGTTTTATTTTCTATTTCTTCTTTTTTTTAAAAAAAAAAATTATTTATTATTATTATACTGTAAGTTGTAGGGTACATGTGCATAACGTGCAGGTTTGTTACATATGTATACTTGTGCCTTGTCGGTGTGCTGCACCCATCAACTCGTCATTTACATCAGGTATAACTCCCAATGCAATCCCTCCCCCCCAACAACAGAACTTTTAAATCCTACTCAACTGCTGTCTTTTTCCCCCAACAACAACTTGAAAATCTCCAACGGCTGTCTTGCCAAAATGGCTTAAAAGGTATTTGCCCATGGATGATCTCGGAAAAAGAAAAGAAAATATAGGAAATAAAACGGAAATGTGTTGATATTTATCTTCCCCTAGAAGCAGAGGACATTTGTAGTGTTGCTTTTCTCCTTCCTGGGATCTCAGGCTCTTTACCTACCAAATGATCTGGAAGGGTTTTGATCAGGCAGAGGGACTAATGGCACTGATTTGCCAGCACAAATTAATACATTCCTTAATGAACCAGAGCACTGCATTAGGCCTGCCCCTCTGACAGGCGTTTGTACTCTCTCCATCAAGAGGCCTGCCTCACAGACAAGCCTTTTGCTGTCTTGGGAGCCTGGACAGCTTTCATGTTCCACCTGGGACCGGCTCTCTGAAACCAGGTCACTCTTGGAAGCCACAGGGTATCTCGTAAACAGCGCGGCCAGCCACTTGTGGCCTGATACAGAACAGAAGCACAATTCCAGGGAACTCCTGAGGAATTTCTCCTGCTCTGGAGGAGGCTGCCTAACCATGTGACCCTCTGGAAAGAGAACAAAAGGACGCTCCCTTCTGAAGACAGCGGAAATGTCTTTCTTTGAAAGGCGTTCTTCAGGTGCTGCCCCCCTCTGTGGGCCTGCTGGCTGTGAACACTGCCCAAAGCACAGCCTGGCCTGCGACTGGCTAGATGGGGTGCTACAGCTGCACCTCTCACTGTCCTGCGAAGGAGTCGGGGGGCGTAAGAGGGAACCACTTTCCTCTCTATAAATTTAGCAGTTCTAGAAGAATACTCACAGAGAACAAAAGAGTAAGGCTATATCCCTGCTTTCTTAATAAGAAAGTAAAGGCTACATGCTTGTATTTATTATTATTATTATTTAAACACAGGGCCTCTGCTCTGTCGCTGGAGTGCAGTGGCATAATCACAACTCACTGTAGTCTCCAACTCGTGGGCTCAAGTGATCCTCCCGCCTTGGTCTCCAGTAGCTGGGACTATAGGTACATACTCCACTGCACCTGGCTAATTAGTGCTTGCATTTATTAGTGAATGCACATACTTTATGTGGGCAAGAACTCTGTGGCCTCTTCAGTGAAAGCATGTGTGGAAATGTCTGTGTGGACCTCGGACTGAATCTGCTGACCCTGTACCCAGTTAAGTGCTCCTGTTGGGGTAAGGAAGCCTTAAAAGTGTTCAGCGCACATTGATTTTCAAAGACATTATGATTCTAGCATCATATTATTCCTTAGAGTTATCCGATGAACTCACACCAACCAGAAGAAGAAGAAGCTGAAGGTATAGGCTGCTGTTTTGGATTTGAAATGTTTTTTCCCTATTCTTTCTTTCTTTCATAATTTTTAAACTTTAAGATGGGTTCCACATCTGCACAATAACACAAAGCAAAAGGACGTGATCTGATGAACATAAAGATTTTTCTCATGAAGCAAACCAGACTGAGTGACATAAACTGCTTCGTCTTTTAAGTAATTCATGGCAAATATAAGTAAATTCTGTAGATATTATGTATAATGTTTAAGAGAAAAAGATGATTTCACTCCCTTCTATAAAAAAGAATATAAAAAGAGTCTTGGCTGGCATAACCACCAGGAAAGGGCCAGAGGCCAGGGTGCATGGATGGCACGTGGTGTGCCCAGGGCCAGTGGCTGCACAAGTGGCCACGGTACAGCTCCTGTGTGCCTGGTCACCCACAGAGCCAGAGTCCAGAGAGGGAGTGTCCTCTGTCCTCCTGCCTTGGGAATCCAGGTGTGCCATTCCACTCACGCAACAGAGCTCCATTCTGATGTGCTAATAGTTTTCTCTGTTCTGAGTGTGCTACTGTGACTAGGACAAAAAAAAAAAAAAAGTTTCTGCTCTCATGGACCTTGCCATCTTAGGGGGAAGACAGAAGTAGACAAGCAAGGAATATCAGATAGAAGAATCACAAAGTGGATTAAACAGAGAGAGAATGATGGGGGAGCTCCTTTAAACGGGCTTGTTGGGGAAGGCCTCCCCAAGGTGGGGACATCCCAGCTGAGATCAGGATGAGCTAAGGGCTCCATGACCTGTTCATTCACTTGTCAGAATCCTGCTTGTCTCTTAAAACCTAGCCCAAGTGCCACGTCCTCAAAAAGTCCTTCCTTACAAAGCTGAGCCCCCTCCTCTGTGCCCTCCAGTCCTCTCACTATGGATTTTATTACATTCGACTGAAGTGTTTGTAGCTTTGCCTCCACACTTGAGAACAGGAGCCCCACCTCACTCACCTTGGCCACAGTACGGCACAGTGCCTTGCACCTGGTGGGCAGTCAGAAGAAAATTGCTCCAGTAAGAGGATGGCCATGTGAATGCATCCACATTCTGGGATGGCCAGGGGCAGTTAAAGAAATGAAACTTTGGATCATTTTCTACTTTCCCAACATTATTTCTTACTTATACCTGAGTGACAGCCCCCACAGCTAGCTCAGGCTGCTGTCAAAGATGTACATGTAGTCCAAGGTTTAAGGCCCATGCTAGGTGGTGCCTTGAATGTCCTTTTGGTTTGTAGATTTTCATTCCTCATTTCAACTTTAGGCCCCAGAACACCTCATTGGATCTCCAATGCCTTGACACTTCTTTCTCCCACAGCCTCCATTTCTGCGCCAAGCTAGGAGTTGTGCCATGAAGAGCTGAGAGCTCTGCTGTGCTGCCCATCCCTCCAAGGCCTTGAGGTGGTGTGCCCAACCAGGAACCACATGGGGCAAAGAGACACATGAGAACCAAAAACCCCAAAGCAGCTGGGACCAAAAAGTGCTGCAAACCAGGCCAGATGCCTAGACTTTAGTTGTTTCAAAAGTCTCTTCTGAGAAATAGGAACATTATGATGGTGCCTTGCATGGTCTCAGATCCTTTGTTCAGGAGCCCTAGAGGCACTTGGAAAAGTAAGCACAAGGCAGCACTGAGGGACACTCTTTCAATGGAGACCACACAGGATTGCAGGAGAAGATTCTCACTCAAGAGAATCTCATAACCAAAAATTTCAAAACACACAAAGAAGTATTTACTAAGTATGAGTTAGCAGACACAGTAAACCCTGGGGATAATAGAACAATGTGCTCAAGGAAGTTATAAAAAAAAGTTTAAAAATAAGTACTTTTTATGAGACGGAGTCTTGCTCTGTTGCCCAAGCTGGAGTGCAGTGGTGCAATCTCGGCTCACTGCAACCTCCACCTCCCAGGTTCAAGTGATTCTCCTGCCTCAGCCTCCTGAGTAGCTGGGACTATAGGTGCATGCCACCACGCCTGGCTAATTTTTTGTATTTTTAGTAGAGACGGGGTTTCACCACGTTAGCCAGGATGGTCTCGATCTCCTGACCTCATGAACCATCCCCCTCAGCCTCCCAAAGTGCTGGGATTACAGGTGTGAGCCACCACACTCGGCCTAAAATAAGTACTTTTAAACATTAAATAGATAAGAATTCCATTCTGTAGGTTTCCTGTTCACTCTGAGGGTAGTTTCTTTTGACTTGCAGAAGCTCTTTAGCTTAATTAGATCCCATTTGTCAATTTTGGCTTTTGTTGCCATTGCTTTTGGTGATTTAGACATGAAGTCCTTGCCCATGCCTATGTCCTGAATGGTATTGCCTAGGTTTTCTTCTAGGGCTTTTATGGTTTCAGGTCTAACATTTAAGTCTTTAATTCATAATTTTTGCAATCTACCCAGCTGACAAAGAGCTAATATCCAGAATCTACAAGGAACTTAAACAAATTTACAAGAAAAAATCAAACAACCCCATCAAAAAGTAAGCAATGGATATGAACAGACACTTCTCAAAAGAAGACATTTATGCAGCCAACAGGCACATGAAAAAATGCTCATCATCACTGGCCATTAGAGAAATGCAAATCAAAACCACAATGAGATACTATCTCATACCAGTTAGAATGGCAATCATTAAAAAGTCAGGAAACAATGGGTGCTGGAGAGGATGTGGATAAATAGGAACACTTTTACACTGTTGGTGGGACTGTAAACTAGTTCAACCACTGTGGAAGACAGTGTGGTGATTCCTTAAGGATCTAGAACTAGAAATACCATTTGACCCAGCCATCCCATTACTGGGTATATACCCAAAGGATTATAAATCATGCTGCTATAAAGACACATGCACATGTATGTTTATTGCAGCACTATTCACAATAGCTAAGACTTGGAACCAACCCAAATGCCCATCAATGATAGACTGGATAAAGAAAATGTGGCACATGTACACCATGGAGTACTATGCAGCCATAAAAAAGGATGAATTCATGTTGTTTGTAGGGACATGGATGAAACTGGAAATCATCATTCTCAGCAAATTATCACAAGGACAGAAAACTGAACACGGCATGTTCTCACTCATAGATGGGAATTGTAAAATGAGAACACTTGGACACAGGAAGGGGAACATCACACACCAGGGCCTGTCATGGGGTGGGGGGATGGGGGAGGGATAGCATTAGGAGATATACCTAATGTAAAGGATGAGTTAATGGGTGCAGCACACCAACATGGCACATGTATACATAAGTAACAAACCTGCACGTTGTGCCCATGTACCCTAGAACCTAAAGTATAATAATAATTAAAAAAATAAAGAATCCTGGCAGAAATAATAAGGCACTTTAAAATAAGTGTAGATATTTTTGAGAAAGATAAAAACTTTTAGAATAAAATATAGTGATTAAAATTAAAAATTCAGGATTGGCTTGAATACAACCTTAGACATAGGTAAATAAAGAATTAGTGAACTAGAATATGTGTCTGAGGAAGTCACCCAGAATCTCAAGATAGAGAGAGACAGACAATAACATGCAAGCAGCACTGAGACCTGAGATGGAGAATGGCATCCCGCACATGCCTAGGCAGACCCTGCTTACTGCTTGCACAGCTTCCATTCTGCCCCCTCTCCTCCCAGATTGCTGATTTCTTTGGGTGACAATATTCCTAAATATATACTTATCTCCCAGCTCCTCAGAGCAAAAAAGTCAGCAAGTGACATAATTCTATCCAGTGAAATAGAAGCAGAAATTTCCAAGTGGCGTTCCTGAAGGTATAGTTTAAAATCCTACCTTGTGGCCTTAGGGTTCTTTCTGTATGGACCACAGACAGTGCTGAAGTGGAGCAGTTACCTGGCAGATATACAAGGGATGATGAAGCAGAAAGCTAAAATGTCCTAAGCCTGCCTCCCTCCAGGCAGCTAGGCATGTGAGGAAAAAAAATCACTCTCATCTATTTAAGCCACTGTGAAGCTGTGTTTTCTATCTGATGCAGCTGGATGTAATGTCTCTAACTGATAAAATGTTTAAGAGGCATCTTGAAGGAGAGAATAAAGAGAACAGAAGTGAGGTGATACTTTAAGTAGAAATCCCTGAGAAATTTTCAAATCAAACATAAACACTTAGAAGGAAGAGTCTCACTAAGTGCCAACCAGAAAGGTTAAAAATAAGTCTGTACTTTGACACATTCAAAATATCAAGGGGAGAAAGGAAATCTTAAAGTAACCACAGAAAAAAGAAATCACAGATTCAGTGCAGATTCCTCAAAAGAGACAATGCAATGAGACCCTCCAAGCCCAAAGAGGAAATTACTGTTGATCTGAATTCCCTACTTAGCCAAACTATTACTCAACAGTTAGAGCAAAATAAAGGCTTTTTCAGATAAAGAGGAGCTTATCAGTCAGAGGCCTTCCCTGAAATAACTGCTAAGGATATATGTTAGGAAGATGGGAGAGGAAGCCAGAGAAAAATGTAAATGCAGGAAGCGTTAGTGAGCAGAGACACAGAGGGACGCACATGTGAATCTAAACAATTGACTTTAAAATGTACATAAAACCTATGCAGCACATAGTGAAAGCTTATGATTAAAGAGGCCGTTTGGGTAACAAGCACAGAAATTGCCTCCCTGCTATCATTTTTCTAGCAAATCTTTGGCTCTGTTATTCTACAAACAGACTTCCACGTCTGTCTCCAGTTCTTTCCCATAGAAGCGGACTGTAGGGTCAATATTTCTGCCACAGGAAGTTATTTAAGGACTAAAAGGACTGCCCCCATATTTTCTGGTGCTACCCAGAAATCTTTGACAACTATCACGATTTCAGTTTACAGACTTTAGTCAGGGAGAAAAATAATTTTAACTGTTTTATACAGAATGCTAAGTAGTTGAATCAAATCCATACCTGAAAAAACAAAACCGGTGCCACATCTAACCACTAAATATCACTGCCCCATGAATACTATCACTTCCACAATCTAATCTTCCATTCTGTCGAAACTCCCCCACATATGCTTACCCATTTAAATGCAAACAACACACTATGAAAGGAATGGCCCACTGAGGCTGTTCTCCATGTGGCAGGGAACTTCATTATGGCCAAGTGTTTCCATGGCAACATTGACTGTGACTTGGGATTGTATATAATAATCCCTGTGGTACAATTTGCTGGATTCTATTGCTTTATGTTGCAATTTGCTTTACTGGATTTTCTAAAATAAAGAAATCATTCATCCAAAATCATATAATATTCAAATTGATTTTTCTTTTTTTCCTCCTACACCCTCCCCCGCAACCCTTTTTAACAGTCTTAACACAGAGGATCACCATCTTGCTCTTCTTACAGTTAATTTCCTCTGGTCTGATCATTTCCAAAGGAAGTGACAGAAAATCACTAGTAAGATTCCTATGAATTTTTCTGACACTTGTCAAATGCCTCTTGACCTAAAATGCAGGCCAACTCTAGCCACTTTGAGACAGAACTTGATATCATTGCCATCTAAAGTTCCATTCCCCCTCATCCCCAGATTAGAGACTTTGAATCTTTCGATTCATTAGAGACCTTGAATGCTTTGAAATATGCTGGGGGTTGACAAAATATTCTCAGGAGAAAAAAAATCATTCCTTTCCTCTCTTACTCACAAACACAACATGGAAACTAGACCTAAACCCCAACGCGTTAGCCCCTCGCGGCCACATTCCATTCCCAGGCCTGGCTGATGAGGTGGTCTGGGAAGCATTCTAGCTGGGAGAGATCACATTGCTAAATGGGGACGAGAAAAGGAATGCGGTTTCCTGAAAGTTTCCAGCAAGTACATGGGAATGGAGCTCTTGAAAGAGCCCTAGAGCTGGAAGCACTTCCTTCTGAGAAACACTTCCAATCCCCCGTGGAGCCAAGTGTAATAACAGTCCTGACATTATTATTACAAAGGGGAAAAAATCATTCATGCAGACTTGCTGCTGTAATTTGGGCATTTATAAGCCACACCCACTTTGCAACCTTAAAGCCATGCGGTTTAAACTGGAGCCCACACAAAAGAGGGGGCTGTTAGTCAAAGCCATACAGCAATTACTGTCCGTTTTCTCAGAGGGTGTTGAGGATGGCTATTTTTTAAGTGCTTTGAGAGGTTTTAAAAAAAATTGGCCTCTTTCTTTCTGCATGCAATATATATCCTCAAAGTTTTAACAAAATTTTCCCTTTTTTGACCACAAGATAGAGTTCCAGACATGGGCAAAGAACTCATGTAATAAGAGCTTGTGGTTCAGGGGAACTTAATACAATAATCGTGTGTTCAGGAAAATTTTCTGCAATTGCAGCTCATTTTTTTCCTTTAGTGAATCTGCTTTATTTAGAATGAGCCGATGGCTCCCAGAAGTCACTGTGGCCTCCCACCATGCGCATGTGTCACCAGTTACGTTTGACTGACTTCTCTAGCAGGCATGAGCAGAGCGCTGTCTTAGGAGACTTAGCATTACATATGTACCTTGTGGTTCCTGCACAGTAACAGGATGATTTTTTTAATTGTGGTAAAATATACATAACATAAAATTTACCAGTTTAACTATTTGTAAGTGCACAGTTCAGCGGCATAAGTACATTCACATTGCTGTGCAGCCATGACTACCTGCCATCTCCAGAACTTTTTCATCATCCAAATCAAAATTCTGTACCGATTAAACAATAATTCCCCATGATTCCTTCCATTTATACCCTAGCAACTGCTATGATACCTTCTGATCCTATGAATTTGCTGATTCTGAATATTTCATACAAGTAGACTCAGATAACATTTGTCCTTCTGCATCTGGCTTATTTCACTTAGTATGATAATCTCTGAGGTTCATCCATGTTGTAGCATGTACCAGAATTTCATTCTTTTTTCAGGCTGAATAATATTCCTGTATATATGATACTATATTTTGTTTCTTCATTCATCCATCAATGAACACTTGAGTTATTTTCACCTTTTGGCTATTGTGAACACTGCTGCTATGAACATTGGTGTACAAATATCTGAGTCCCTTCTTTCTTTTGGATATATACACAGAAATGGGATTGATGGATTATATGGTCATTCTTTGTTCAACTTTTTGAGGCACCTCATATAGTTTTCCATGGCATCTACACCATGTTACATTCCTACCAATGCAGGTAATTGCAGTTCCAGTTTCTCTACATCCTTGTCAACATGTTATTTTCTGTTTTTCTGATAGTAGCAAAGTTTTTATTTGCATTTCCCTAATGGTTAGTAATGTTGAGCATCTCTTCATGTGCATATTGGCCATTTGTATACCTTCCTTGGAGAATGTCTACTCAAGTTATTTGCCCATTTTTTTATTGAGTTGTTTGTTTTTGTTGTTGTTGTTGAGTTGTGGGAGTTCATTCTGGATATCCATCTCTTATTAGATATATGATTTGTAAATATTTTCTTCCATTCCGCGAGGTTTTTTTTCACTTTGTTGATAGTTTCCTTTAATGCACAGAAGTTTTTAATTTTGATGAAATCTAATTTATCTATTTTTCTCTTTTGTTGCCTGTGCTTTTTGTTTCAATATCCGAGAAATCATTGCCAAATTCTATGTCATGAAGTTTTTCCCCTGTTTTCTACAAAACTGTCTTTTATAGTTTTAGCTCTTATGTTTAGAGCCTTGATCCACGTGAGTTAATTTTTGTATATGGTATGAAGGTTGAACTTCATTCTTTTGAATGTAGCTATCCCATTTTCCCAGGAAATTTGAAAAGGCTGTCCTTTCCCCACTGAATGCTCTTGACACCATTGCGACCTCATATACATTGACTATGTATATGAGAGGATTCACTTCTGGGCCTTTTCTTCTGTTTCATTTGTCTGTATGTCTGCCTTTATGCCAGCACTACACTGTTTTGATTACTGCAGCTTTGTAATAAGTTTTGAAATCAGGAAGTATGAGTTCTCCAACTTTGTTCTTTTATTTCAAGATTGCTTTTGCTAGTGAAGATTCCATGAGACTCTATATGAGTTATAGGATGAATTTTTCTATTTCTGCAAAAAAAAAAAAATGCGCTTAAGAACTTGATAGGGGCTGTAGAATTTATATATTTTATTCAATTTATTAACAGTAAATTAATTTAGTTGACAATATTAAGTCATTCAGTTTATGAAGACAGGATGTCTTTCCATTTATTTCTGACTAATTTCTTTCAACTTTTTTTAGTTTTTGATGTACAATTCTTTTGTCTATTTGGTTAAGCTTATTCCTAAGCATTTTATTCATTTTGATACTATTATTATAAGTAGAATAGTTTTCTTAATTTCTTTTTCAGATTATTATTAGCGGATAAAATCACAAGTGATTTTTGTGTGTTGGAGATGATTTTTAAAATGTGTCAAGAGGTTAGGCATCAGCAGGAAATATCCCTAACAAGAAGCGGGGTTATAAAGCACTGCAAGACTCAATTTCTTTGCAGTCGTCTGTCTATATATTTGAGGCCAAAGAAGGAAAAAAGATAAACTACTTATCCTACATAAGAAGCCAATCTCTCAAGGTATTTTTTTTTATTTAATAGTGAGCATCTATTATATATCAGGCACTGTCTAAAGGCTTGGGGTACGCAGGTGAACAAAACAAAACCTCCTGCCATCGTTGAGTATAGAATCCAGAAAGAATAATAAAAAATAAACAAAACAGCCAAGTAAGAGGCATAAAGTGCAGAGTGGTGATACATGCTACTGAGACCACACAGCTGGAAAGGGTAAGACGCGCTTTTCCATGGGGTGGTCGGGGCCCACTCCAGGAGGAAGCAACGTCGGGCTAGGCCTGAAGGAGGCGCTGAGCCGCAAGGAGAGTAGGAGGAGCTCGCTGGGGCCTGCTCAACGATGGCAGGAGGTTTTGTTTTGTTCACCTGCGTACTGAAGGCTGGAGCTGAGTGGGCCGGTGGAGGGAGGCGGGTGTGGGAGGGCCGGCAGACCGTGTGCCGTCTCTGGACCCTACTCTCGGGAGCGTGTGAACTGGGGCTAGAATAGGGGGTGCCCAGGAGTCCCTCTCCATATTTAGAAGCCGTGGCCCTCAGGCAGATGAGGAGTCCTGATTTCCTTATATTTAAATATACCTCAGAAAATATCTCATGCTGCCTAGGGGAAGACCACACAAAATAATGCCTTGGGAAATACTTTGTAAAGAGCCAAGTTCTGTAACTAAGAGAGTTACAAGGTTCTGCACCTTGAGGCGCAAATTCTGCAGAAACAGAAGCAAGCCTGTGCTCCTGTTTTCTGGGTTACCTTTTACCAAATGGAGGTTTGATGGACTAAACTGAGCATTAGTGGTTCATGGGTTCATGGGTGGTGCACACATGCAGAAGAACTTGGCTCTACTGGATATTAACTTAAAATTCAAAATTCAAGATGTGTTTGATATGAGGACCAGGACGCTTGTGAAACATGCAAGGTAAATGCTCAGGAGAGGTGTGAAGGACTTCCCATTTCTAAGACTCACATGGAAAGCTGCTTTAAAAAAGAGCATAGACATGTAGGCCAATGGAATAGAATCCTGAGTCCACAAATAGAGCCACACAATCGTGACCAAATGATTTTTGACAAAGGCGCAAAGGTAGTTCAATGGAGAAAAGGTAGTCACCTTCACAAATGAGGTTGAAACAACCAGATATCCAAGTGAACCTCAAATTAACCTAAAATTTGCCTCAAAATGGATCATAGATTTGCATGTAAAACATAAACTATAAAACTTCTAGAAAAAAAGCAGGAAGGAAAATCTTCATGAATGCAATTAGGCAAAGAGTTTTTAAATGTCTCACCAGAAACATAATCTATAAAAGAAATAAATAAAAAATTGGACTTCATTAAAATTAAGAACTCTTGCTCTGTGAAATATACTGTTAAGAGAATAAAACAAGCATCCTAAAGACTGAGGAACAATATTTGCAAATTACATATCCAAAAAAGTACTTGTATCCAGAATATGTAAAGAACTCTCAAAGTGCTGCATAAGAAAACAAATAACCCAATTTCTTAAAAATGTGCAAAAGGCCAGGAGCAGTGGCTCATTAATCCCAGCACTTTGGGAGGCTGAAGCTGGCAGATAACAAGATCAGGAGTTCAAGACCACCCTGGCCAACATAGTGAAACTGTCTCTACTAAAAGTACAAAAATTAGCCTTGTGTGGTGGTGGGCACCTGTAGTCCCAGATACTTGGGAGGCTGAGGCAGGAGAATCACTTGAACCAGGGAGGTGAAGGTTGCAGTGAGCTGAGACCGTGCCATTGCATTCCAACCTGGGTGACAGAGAGAGACTCCGTCTCAAAAAAATAAATAAAATAAACAAAAATAAAAATGTGCAAAAGACTTTATCATTTCCCCAGAGGATATGCAGATGGTAAATAAGCACACCGAAAAGATGTTCAACATCCTTCATTAGGGAAATACAAATTAAAACCACTGTGTGGTAACACCACGCACAAATTAGAATGACTAAAACAAAAACTACTCATAATACTGAGTGTAGGGGAGGATAGGGGAAAACTGGGTCTTTCATACATCGCCGGTAGAGTGTAAAAGGGTACAGCCACCCTGAAAAAGTTGGGCAGTTGTTACAAATGTAAACATACACTCCTCACTGTTTACAGCAGGGGTTGGAAAACTTAAAGTGGCAGATGGTAAATGGTTTAGACTTAAGGTCTTTGTCGAAGAAAGTCAACTCCCCTGTTGTAGAATGCAGCCGCACAAAGATACATGAACAAGTGGGCATGGCTACATTTCAATAAAACTTCACAAAACAAGTAGAACTTGTTTTTGCTTTGTTTCATTTTGTTGTTTTTTATGGTTTGTACAAACTTCAAATCATTTTAACATTTTTAAGTGGTTATAAAAGTTCCTGCATAGTAGCCTCAATTTTGAGTTGTTTTGTGACCTGAAAAGCCTAAAATACATATTATCTGACCATTAAAAGAAAAAAAAAAAGATTTCCATCCCCGCTCTAGAGATATGGAAATTTATGTTCACCAAAAATTTTGTAAATGGTTATTCATAGCAGCTCTAGTAATAATCATGAAAAACAGAAAACAATATAAATGTCTTTTAACCAATGAATCAACAAACTATGACACATCTATACAATGAAATACTAGTCAGCAGCAACAAGGAACAAAACCACTGATATCCTCAATCACGTGGGTGAATCAGAAGACGCCAATATCCAAAGTTAATTCCTCCATTTTATGAGATTTCAAATCATGCCTGTATGCTACTAGGCAAATAATATTTATTATAAGTTTCAATCTATCAAATACAATATCTCATTATTTTAAAGATGCTCTTAATCCAGTGTGGGGACAGATTTGTATAGTCTCTAATTATAAGACTGGAACTCAAAATGACCTAGGCTCAAAATCAACTCTGGCATCCCTGAATTGTGTTACCTTATACAATTGATTTATTTGAATCTCTGTCTCTTAAAATAAAAATAGTAATAGCTTGAAGAAGAGGAAGAAGAAGAAGAAGAAGAAGAAGAAGAAGCAGCAGCAGCAGCAGAAGCAGCCGCCAACATCAAGAGGTTTCTACCTGTATGATCCTATTTACATGACAGAGCAGTCTGATGGCTTTGCGGTGGCATGGGGGAGGGTGTGATCACCCCAGGGCAGCTCAGGGCTTCCAGGTGCTGCAGCTAACCTGTGTCTTACCTGTGATGAGACAAATCTACAAGTGTGTTAAGGTTCATGGGTGGTGCACACATGCAGAAGAACTTGGCTCTACTGGATATTAACTTAAAATTCAAAATTCAAGATGTGTTTGTAATACTGTCGGCGTGTACCTCTTCAATATTCATGCATTCCAATGCCTTCCTTTGTTAAAAGCCACAGAATGCAGCAGGAAGGGAGACAGGCTGACAGACACCATTCAGAACCTTGAAGAGCTTCTGCAAAGAAAGAACCATGATGTCAAAGGCGAGCTTGCTTGAAGGAGTAAGACATGGGGGGAAAAAGTCAGACTTTAGTATTTTTTGCCCTGCTGCTAGGAAGCACCTCACTGAAAAGTTATCATGTATGGCAGTGACGATGCTAAAAGTTCAACAAGGCACCAAGGAATGACAACTCAGACAGGTGAAGTCACTTGTTTTTTATGAATTCTGGAAAAGGGGACTTTTAAGTGTCACCACTCAGCATCTACTTGAGTTCTGTCAACAGCAGGCATTGCACTTTAGGTGCCTGTACTCCTCAGAGATGTAGAGGAAGAACAAAGACAAAACATTACCCTTTACAATTCCACAGTCAAGTAGAAGATAAACTGAATGCCTGCAAGGGAGGACCGCACCAAGAGCAGGCCATGGGAACATCTTAAACACAGCCTGGTGGAGAGCAGTGGGTGGCTCACAGAGCTAGGTTCAGCTAGAGCCTAAAGAGGTTAAACAGAACAGCATCTGGAGAAGCAGAGTCCTGCAAAGTGTCTGAAAATGAACAAGGACAGAGACTAGTTAGTGACTGTCAGAAGGGGCCAGGAGGTGAGTGGGGGAACTGGGCTTTCCAAAAAGTCACAGAACACAGCTCTGAAGGTGCAGAGGTAGGGAATTAGCACGCCATAGGAAGGGCACAGGCAGTGAGTCTGGGCCAGTGTGGGACGGGCAAGGAGAGAACAAGAGCACAGGTGGCCATGCCAAGCACATGGGGAGCAGTGTCCCCAGCTCACACAGCTCACCTTGGCAGCGGACAGAGATCACCACCCTCTGAACTTGCAATCCCAGGGTGAGTGGACAGTAACGTCCACTTGCTCTGTGTATAATA
Organism: Papio anubis; assembly: GCF_008728515.1. Lineage (NCBI taxonomy): Eukaryota > Metazoa > Chordata > Mammalia > Primates > Cercopithecidae > Papio > Papio anubis. The sequence continues at coordinate 44,028,309 of NC_044983.1, read as the reverse complement.
ATGACTGTACTATATCTGTACTAACTGGAGTTCTCCAGAGAAAGATGACCAATAGGAGGTAAATATGCATGGAGGGAGAAACAGCAATTTATTTTAAAGAATTGACTTATGCAGTTATGGAAGCTGGCAAGTCCAAAATCTACAGGGTGGGTTGGCAAGCTGGAGACCCCAGGAAGGCTGATGTTGCAGTGGAAACCTAATGTCCATTAGACTGGAGAACTAAGAAAAGGCCTACGTTGCAGTCCCATTCTGAAGGCTGTAGGTGCCTTTAGGGAAGGCTGGAAGAAAGATGGAGTGTAAGTTTTTGGCTGCATACCAGGGTGCTTGTTCAAGGAGACCCAACCTCCCCTTCATTCAATGGGTCTGAGTCTGTAAACTGGCTCAAGTTTGGGAATTGATTGAGGGGGTATGACTCTCTTTTTATGGTTCAAATTAGACTTTAGTTTGCTTGACCCAGAATTTAACTGCTTATACAGTTCGAGTAAGAATTTAGTAGGCCTCCTATGTGTTTCACTGCTGAGAATACCATGATCTGCCAGCCGATGCCCCGGGCTGGCACGAGTCAGGCTCTTCTGATTGCCGCTTGGATTCTGCCATCATTTACAGGGTTCACATCCATGCAGTGATGCTACTTGGCCGCTGCCACGTAAGGATTCAATACTCCTGTTGCATGGATGTTCCCCCACTGTAGGGTGTGGCCCACAGAGAAGAGCAGTCACAGCTCATCAAGGGTTCTGGGGCTCCCCTCTCACATGCATTTCCCATAATTGTGGTAAAAGGTGTGAGTTCTGGGCCCTCTCAAGGGTGAGTGAGGACGTCTGGAAGGACAAGTCCTCTCTTGCATTCCAACCTCCCCAAGGCTTCAAATCCCTTCCTCTGCATTAAGGCATGACAGGGTCAGCATCTCTAACTCATTCACTGTGGGCTTTTGGTCTATGTTTCTGCCAAACAGCCCAACAGTTAGAGCCCTTTCAACTCCCCAAGCTGCTGCAAAAATTAGTTCAGAATCTCTGTTTAGTGGGCCCGTATCAATGCATTTGGCCTGATCCAACTCAGTGTTCTTTCCACCATTATCTCACACCCTTCATATCCTTAATATCCACACAATACCACATTCTTCCCTTCTTGGGAGAAAATGTTCACTGACTGTGATCACAATGGGATCAACTTTTAAGGGATCCCATTTCTTAAATTTGGTAGACTACAGTCGGGGAAGGAAGGAACAGAATGGGGAATGATACCGCTGGTCAAATGTGTTCACACTGAGAACAGAATCATAGACATTGGAGGCTAGGAAAGGTGAAGGGTTGTGAGGAATGGGCACCATGTTCCCTGTTCAGGGGATGGTTAAACTAAAAGCCCAGACTTCACCAGGCAATATATCCGAGTATCGAATCTGCTTTTGTACCCCCTACATCTATAAACATTTTTTAATTATTTTATTTATTTATTTATTTATTTATTTATTTAATTTATTTTAAGACGGCGTTTCACTCTGTCCCCGGCTGGAGTGAAGTGGTGCAATCTTGGCTCACTGCAACCTCCACCTCCTGGGTTCAAGTGATTCTCCTGACTCAGCCTCCCGAGTAGCAGGGACTGTAGACACTCACCACTACACCTGGCTAATTTTTGTACTTTTCTTAGTAGAGATGGGGTTTCTCCATGTTGGCCAGGTTGGTCTTGAACTCCTGACCTCAGGTGATCCACCTGCCTCGGTCTCCCAAAGTGCTAGGATTACAGCCTTGAGCCACCGCGCCTGGCCTTAAAAAAATTTAGAAAGCAAATGTGCTCACATTGAGCACCCCCTGTGCCAGATGCTGGTGTGTGGATCCAGTCCTGTGAAGTAGGTGACTACCCACCTCATGTTCCAGAAGAGGACACTTGGATCAGAAAGGAACTTGTCCAGCGACAGAGAAGGTAGCAATGGTGAATTCAAATCCAGATCGGCCTGGCCCCAAAGCATGTGTAAATAAGCTGTTGGGCTGAAACCTAGAACCTTCAGATGCCGATTGCTTAATAATGCCTCCTGGGCTTTCTTGTTTCCCAAAAGTTTTGCATTTTGGCACAATCTCCTTTGTGAATCTGAGTCTGGAATGTTATGGGAACAAGATGAAGAAGAATTGGCCTCCAATTTTATTTTAGAGTTCAGAATATGTTCGTCGTGTACGGTAAAGGCAACCAAAATCAACATTGTTAAATTAAATCATGACTTTTGCAGAAGTACTGATTCACATAGATACTGTACATTTTCAGGGAGAACATGTGGATTTTAGGGGAACCAGCCTGCCTCTAGTTAGGGAGAAATTGTGCTCCACACATTCTGGTTCAGAAACTCCTCTGGGCGTTTTGAGATGCCAGAATATGGGAGGTCAGGTTAGCCACTGCACACAGCCCTTTCCAGAAAGCATGATGTATTATGTTTGAAACGCTAACAGAAGCTCCTAGTCACAGAGTGTATGGCCAGTAACTTTTAAAAAGACCTGGGATTAAACTTCTGTAGAAGAAATTAATTTACGGCTTTATGATTTATTAAGGTCCCTTTGGCCTTCTGACTCACATTGCCATTCAAAGAGTAGTTAGACAAGCTCATTTTGGACCAAACTGAGAAGGCACTGAGACTGAACCCCAGGGAGACAGTCTGTCTTTGTCTCATTCCACACTGCACCCCCAGCCCCTGGTGTAGCACACGGTACACAGTGGGGCTGGGCAAAGATTTGTGAAGTGCACCAATATTACTGGGAAGGAGAATGTTCTTAGCACCAAAGATTTGAGATTAGGTCAAGAATACGGGATTAGTCACTGAGCTCACAAAGTGTGCATTAGTCGTTTTATTAACATCGAATAAGGGAAATTTTTTGTAAACAAAGAAGACATAGAATAAGTGGCTTATGTTAAAGATAATTATTTATACGTTGTGAAATGTCTGAACTCAGTCCCCTGAGAATAAACCATCTCGATATATTTCTTCGGCTTAGCTGAGAAAAGTTCAACAATAATAAACATGAAATGTCTGTGCTTTTTAAACACCCAAAGGAAAGAGTGAGAACCCCCACTCTGACTGTTTCAGCGGCAGACCCATGTGCGCAGGGTAAACAAACAAAGCTTAGGAAGCCAGAGATGGAGGCATGCATTCCACAGACCCGGGGCTGCCCCGCCTGCAGCCCCGGGCAGTGTAGGGATTAAAGGGCAAGGGCCAAGGGCCAGGTCAATTTTTGATCCGGAGACCGAAAATCTGAGACTGGCCAGGTCAGAAAAGGCCCAGAAAGCCAAGTACATCATCTACTCCTGCTCCCCCAAACAGGTAGGCGTGCACTCAGCTGTGCTGTTGAGGAGGGGATGGCAGAGGACGGTGCCGGCCTTCTCTTGGAACTTTCCAGGACCCTCCTGCACCCCCTGTGACAACCTAAGGGGCAGCTCTGCACTCACTTCACCTCTGGCACTAATGCACCAGCTGGTTGCACTCTGGTGGGTTTCCCAGACTGAGTTTCTTGCAGAGAAGACAGGCTAGTGAAGTTCTCTAGAAAACAAAATGCAGAACTTCCAAAGTGCTATTTAGAAGAGTAGTACAACTCAAAAACAACCAGCCAGTCACAGCAAGGACCCCAGGGGACAGATCAGGGTTTCTGGAAGATCTGCTGGTGTGGCTGCAGCTCTGCTGTGGGTAGGGTCCATTCTAGGTGGGCTGTGCAAGGCTGTGTATGGTCCACCTCAGGGACCTGGTGCTCCCAGCTGCATCTGCCCAGGGGCCTGTTTCTGCCCCCAACCCAGCCTCCACAAGAGCTCCCTGAGACTCAGTCTGGGCAATCCCATCTCCTGTTGAAGTCCCATAATCTGTGAAGTTTGTGGTCGATAAAGGAAGTTTAGGAATAGGAAATAGAAGAGCTGTTTTAAATATAGAGACCTAAGGCTTAGTCTACGCATAAAATACAAAGGAAAAAATGGAGCCCTCAGATACTGTATAAGGAAAGTAATTCAGGTGCAGGAAGAGAAACCCAAAGCCCGACCTTGAAATAAAGCCCATAACATGCAACAAAGGTGTGGGGTGCCTGGGTGGGGGTGACCCAGAATAGATTTCCTGAGGAAAGTATTTGAGAGAGAAAACAAAACAAAAAAATGAATCCTGTACGGAAAGTCAGCTTTGTGGCACGGGGTTGGGGCAACCAGACTCATTTTGTCACTATCTGCTACACCCAAACTTCCAGAAAGGGCAGCACCCTCAAAGAAGACAGGGTCTGAGGACGCACCAGACAGGTGAGCGAAGAGGTTCAGGATGTGTGAGTGTTTTAAAACACACCATCTACCGAAGACTTGTGCCCACAGTAACAAATACAAAACAGCTTTTTTTCCATCTTTTTAATCATCAGACCAAGAAATCTGAAAGAATCATTTTGTGGGAGTCTATGTGCTCATCAAACTGATCTGCAAAGTTTGAGGACTCGATCAAACAGAATAATGCAATGCCTTCTTAAAATATTTCTCTTATGGAGGTTGGATGAAAGATATGCTTTGTTCTGCTAACGTGTAAGGCACGTGGTGTCAGCTCCACAGGGACAGGAGGAACCCACTGCCAGCCAGCCTCTCAGGGACATTTCCTCTGCTCAAAGATGGGATCAGCCCTGTGCAGCACAGGCTGACCCAGGAGAAACAGGAAAATTCCCAGGTCCAGTCAGCAGGGCAGTGGCACCTCGACCCCCAGCGTCCACTCCCCACAGTGGACCAACCTGAATTCCAGCCAGCCACAGTCCCTGGTCACAGCCATCTAGAACCCCCTTAGGAGGCTGTAACACCCCACACCCAACCCACACCATGTCCCAGCCAACTCTAGTAAAAGAATGCTCTTCCCTGGAGATGACTCATTGTTTTATACCTCCAAGGTTCGCACATCAGAGAGGAGACGGTGGGTCCATCTGGTGTCTCCGGGTTCTGAACCGTCACGACTTTTGCTCACAGGTGTAGCCAAGCCCGCAGCCTGTCAGAGGAGGCCTCCACCCCTAACACGTCTCCCTCCACTACCCCAACCCTTCCTCTTCCTGGCCATTCTGCCTCCAACTCCCCATTAATTCTCATCTGCAAATCTCTGAAAACCTGCCACCGTGGGGGTGCAGCTGGCCCAGGAAAGGGAGCACAGAGGGCAGCAGCCCATCAATAATCGTCAGCAGGGAAGACTGCGCAGCTAGGCAGCAGCTAATTAGGTAGGGTGGAGTAATTAAATTCACAGGCTTTGATCTGTTCTTCAAATATTTCCAAATGTTCTCTATCATTTGGCTTTAGATACCATCACACTTCTCCACAATTACGAGATGCCTCCTGGTTGACCTTGGTCTCTCTGCTGCTGAGGGACCGAAGCTGCAGCCAGGCCAGCATCCCCCAGAGGAGGTGAGTGAGAAGCCTCTCAACTGGGAATCAAGCAGTTGCATTAATGTAACTTATAGACACGGGCGATAGGAAAATGCAGGAAATGGCTGAACAAGCTGTTTGCCAGTCCTTTTCAATTTCGAAAATCAGATGGGCCATCACCAGAGGGGACTTAAAGGGAAGCTAAAGCTAATTTGCAATAGTGTTTTGTATCCATCACCAAGGCACAGACTATCACATTTCCATCCGGAGAAAGCGCGCCTCCGCTCGCTGAGACACGGCATCGCCATTCAGAAGGTCTCATTTCCATGGCCTTCCTGCCCCCCAGAAAAGAGGCTACTCTGTGCGGGAGCCTTAGGGAAAGAACCCACCAGCCATGGTAGTGTCTCTCCTCCCCATGAGGAAAGACCAGCCAGTTTTTTTTGCTGAAGTAGGTGGCTGTTTTGTGATTAGCAGGAGTTTGTGAAGAGCTGGGATCCCACTGGCTCCCAGCCTGTAGCCCCCACCTCAGCCCTGCAGGGCCACCCCGGAGAAGTCCCATTGCTACGCTGCCTGCTGGTGCAGTCCACAGGAACCAACTCGGATTCGCTGGTCAGCAGTGTCGTCTCATCATCTCCTAAAAACTGGGAGCTCTGGCGCAAATACCACTCTCCAGTTCTGCTACTTTCCCCCGTCCTCAGAATAAAAATAACCTCTTCAAGGGAAATGGCTGTCTATGGGTAAACCGTCTGAGTGAAAGGAGAACCCACTCCCAACACTGCCTCTGCAGACTTCCGAAACCAAACAGGAGCCTCAATGTCTGAACGTTTCTATTACTTCATCTACGCATAAAGTGCTCACAACCATCCAAGAAGCACAATCTTTTAACACAAAACAATGGAAAGTGAGAAGGCTGTTTCATTACTTTTCCATCTTTGGCTCAGACATGGAAAGGCTATTCTGGGCTGAGTCTTACAGGAAGTACCAAAAACCTCAGGAGGGATGGAGCTGCTGCAAGATTTCCAGTCTGTTTTAACAGGCTGTTGGAGACATTTCAGACAGGTTTCTGCTGAAGACCCAAACATGTGGGTGCTTATCTGAACTGAACCCAAATCTTTGGAATTTTACGCCTCACTCCTGAAAACTCTGCCGCATGCTCTGACTTGCAGCTCCCGGAGGCACTGTCTCCTGGGAGTCAGGGTCACCTTTGCATACACCTGTTCTGCCCAGGGTGGTTGGGAAACGTCTTTCAACTCTGTAATTCTCCAGTTCGTTCTATATGGTCTGTGCAACCACTGAGCTTTCAAAGCAAGCCCACTGGAATGCTTCATAGCTGAATGGTCATAGGAGGGCTTTATAATGAATCTACTTGGAGCAACTCAGAACAGGTATCAGCTAGAAGGACAATTAAAGTACGTGTTCTGCCAGGAAATGCTGCCAGTTTTTACCTGTTAAAGCAATTGAGAAATAGACCTGTACCTGCTGAAAAATTTACTTGTACGTGCACGCATGATGTGGGAGGGTGAGCAGGTGTTTGCGAACCACAGTTATGTTCTTAACAATGCTTTCTGTCTCCAATTGAAAAAGATTTTTGCTGCTCACGCTTTCTTACAACGAGAAGAGGAATGTTCTGTGGAGCTCAAGAGCCTGATGGGGTGGTTAGATTTTCAGAGTGAAAGAAAGTGCTTTCTGTGGAGCATGAATTTCTACATCCAACATATTTTGGGATTTTCTTTAATCAAAAGCAAGCAGCTTTGGATTCTTCCTCCTAACTCTTCGCTGCTAAACAGTAGGAAAGGAACTAGCCCTGGTAACCAAGGCCCAGAGGACACCTCAGTCACTTCCTGGCCCTCTGTGCTGGGATTTGCCCAGAAGCAACATTTCCCCCTGTGCTTGAATGAAAGGACCCCACTACAGGAACAAAGAGACAGTAAAGTAATTCATTGAGTAATCCTGCTGAGAAATGAATCCCATTTGAAGCCAAATCTAATTGCACAGAGACACTGAATTCGTGCCTAGGTGATAATAGATAAGGAATGCTTTCATTATGCTACAATGGATGAGTAGACTCTTCAAGAGCAGCCTAGTACCCTGACAACCCACATGTAAATGGGGAGGAGTTGCATCAGTGTGTTCCATAGACTAATTTCAGATTAGAATGAAACACAGAGAAGACATGTTTTTACAACAAAGGAGAAATAGTTTGATGTTTCTTTGTAAGTCCTCTGGCTGTGCCCTTCTTTTCCTGGGTTATAGCTGCAGAGTGTGGGCCAGAGAATGCTTTCCTGTCGTCTCTGCTGTGCAGGAACAGCTGCTGCCGTGAAATATCTGAAGCCCAATTTGGGCAGAGCCCCCAAATCCTCAGTGTTCCACACAGGCAAAAGCTGGGAGATTGCTACTTTTGCTCCAGCTTCCCCCTTTCCATGGTCACAGCAAACAGAGCCACTGTATTCAGGAAGTGGTGACTGGTCTATAATTGGAGTGTGGTCTGCGGTCAGGCCCATTGTGGTCAATATTGTGGCCTCCCCCTGAATTTTGTTCCATGAAGGTGCCATCTTTAATGTTGCCAATGTATTATCATCCCTTCTCCCTCCCCCAAAAGCCTTGTCTGTAGCACATTCCTAACCATCAGACCACTTATAAACATAGGTCAATGAACTTTTGCCCTTCTAGCATGGATATTCAGAAGCCCAAGGCCTACTTCTTCTTGCAGTCTCAATGCAAAGGCAACAGTGAAAAAATACTGGCACTAAGCCAGCTGCGGAAGCATCTCATTTAACCTGGCACACAATAGTCAGTTACAGGAGCAGGTCACAGGAAGATGGGAGACCCAGACCCTCAGGTAGACCAAGCCCACGAAGCACCTGTGAGAGGGATGGGCAAGGTTGCCAGGGCACACAAGCACAGCTAGGTAGTCCAGGAGATCCATGGACATGGAAAATGTCCAGCCTAGATAGCCAATTTCCACCTGCTCTACTTTGCAACTTTACTGTGCTATTGGCCACAGGTAAAGCTGTGTAACTGAGGCGCTTGTCTATCAGTTCAACTCTCTCAGCCGCTTTGATTTCAATGGAAAATGACATGTGTTTTCAAAGAAGCCTGGGCAGGGCCTCCCAGCTGAGAAATACAATCGTGAGCACGGGGGCCTGGGTTTACCCATGGACAGCCGCATTCTTTCCTGGAGCTTCAGAGTCAAGCACATTGACTTATAAAACCTTAATTAGGGTCTTAAAATGGTTACAGCACTGTTAAAAGGGTGAGGGGTGGGATGTCCACAGAAATCCAACATGTCTGTTCCCTCACTGTGTGCTTATTTTCATCTAACTCCTTTTGAAAAAGCAGCACCCACCACCCGATAGCCATCTCACTGGAGTGAGCAGGTGCTGGGCAGAGCACAAAGAGTGCCAGCTTTCTCTGTTTAAGATCCTCACCCTGGCCGGGCGCGGTGGCTCAGGCCTGTAATCCCAGCACTTTGGGAGGCTGAGGCAGGCAGATAACGAGGTCAGGAGATTGAGACCATCCTGGTGAACACGGTGAAACCCCATCTGTACTAAAAATACAAAAAAATTGGCCGGGCGTGGTGGCGGACGCCTGTTGTCCCAGCTTCTCGGGAGGCTGAGGCAGGAGAATGGCATGAACCCGGGAGGCAGCGAAGCTTGCAGTGAGTGGAGATCGCGCCACTGCACTCCAGCCTGGGCGACAGAGTGAGACTCCGTCTCAAAAAAAAAAAAAGATCCTCACCCTCTACGGTGCCATGTTACTGCCAATGTGCAGAAATCCCCTTCCCAAGTTCCCCAAGGTGTTTAGGATCACTGAAAACCATGACAATTGCTGGCTTGCTTTTAGGTGAGCACTATAAACAAACCCCTGCCCAAGTGGAAAATGCTTTCCAAGCCAGCTTTTCTAAGTCAACGCCAGTCTCCAAACCTGGACATTTCACAAGGATCTTCTCATGTTTTCCATTGTTTTGCTTCCAACATACATCCTAAAGCCCGAGCCTTTCAGGTTTGCATCTCTAATGGCCTCTTGCAAATGGCCTTGCTATTTTGTCTTGAATGATTCTAAAGTTTTGCATTCTTTGGGGTAGGTGGATCCATTCACTACTGGACAGACTATCTGCAACTCAGCCAGTCGCCAAACACTTCCTGAGCTCATGGACCTAGCCAGCTCCTGGCTGGCATTTATTGCAGGCCTTTCAGTGTTCTGGGTAGTTTGCAGGCATTCCCTCCCATTTTTCATGTCCTTATGAGGTAGATGACATTTTTACCCCAGTTTTACATATGAGGAAACTGAGACTCAGAGTTGTGAAGCCACTGGCACACACAGCATAGCAAGGAAGCAGCAAATGTGACACCTCACCCAGGTCACCTGGCTCAGAAGCCTAAGCACAAATCCACTGGCGGGCCTGGAGTACCGTGGCACACAAAATACCAACATCTCCTGCCCTCGTGGATCCCACAAGGGAGAATTCAGAAACTAAACAAATGCAAATAACATATTAAATAAGCACAGGAGGAACAGAAAGTACAGATCGCTATGGAAATTGTGCAGCAGACGTACCTTGCAAATGTGCAGTTTCCTTATATGGAAACACACAGGCCTTCTCAGAGGGAGAAATGAAAGCATACACCAAATGCACTTTCTCTCCTCTAGATCCTAATCCCTGCCTGGAACAGGTTACATTTTTCTTAGGGAGCTGAAGAAATGTATTAAATACCTGAAATCCTTAATCATTAATTTGTTCTCATCTAAAACCTAAGAGGATCTACACACAATGCTGATGTGACTAAAAATTAAAATAAAACCCAAGAGGATCACTAACACTCTATGTTTTGAAAAAATCTATGAAGTGATATCATTTGCATTTTTTCCAAGACAGTGTACATTGCTCTAAATTAAAAATAAGCATGTGCCTGACATTTAGAAAATAAAGTGGAAAAAAGTAAATGCTGCTTTCTGTATCATGTGGACATTTTTTATTAGAATTTGTTTTTCAGAGAAAACTCAGTTTTAAGCAAACGTTTTCCCTCCTGTAAAGCTGGGATGGTACTAGGAGGTGTTGATGGCAAAGTAGAAAAGTAAACCAGGGAGAGGAACTGTGGCTAATTTGCTCTTTTATACTAATTTTTAAAAATGATTAGTGGAAAAGGGCATTGAAGCTACTGATCAGACTAAAATATTTTAACGCATCTATAAACTTTGATTATCTATACTATATTGTAACAGCATCAGCTAGCACATGTTGGGAGTGTATTATTTGCCAGGTACTGGACTAGGTCTTTGCTATAGTTATGCCTTTCCAGGCAGATATTGTTGTAACTACTCACGAAATGTAAAAATGAATCATTGTCACAACTGGCTTGTAGGGAGTGCTGGCCCCACACCAAGCATTATCCTACACACTTTATGTGTCTTAGGGGACATTTTCCATTAACTACTAGTGCAGCATCTAAATCCCCATCCTATTAAGATGGGGAGGTAAGGAATGAGTCCCACTTTCCCTCAGCGCACCCTCTGGTGGCTTGCATCCTACTATTTAGATTGGCCATTGACTCCTGAAGAAATGGTTTCATTTCAGAAACAGTTGGCCAGTTTCAGTCATGCGATGGTTGCCTTCTCATAAGCTAGCTCAGCCCTGCTTTGGAAAGCCAGTGGTCATCTACAAGGTTGGCAAGCAAGAATTCTAACTAAATCACAAGCATTTTCTCATTTAACCCTCACAGCCACCAAATGAGGCAGATACTTTACTATGTCGATGTCATAGGCAAAAAATTAAGGTGCTGAGGGGTTGAATGCCTGATATGGTTTGCCTCTGTGTCCTCACCTAAATCTCATCTTGAATTGTACTCCCATAATTCCCACGTGCTGTGGAAGGGACCCGGTGGGAGATTATTTGAATCACGGGGCCAGTTTCCCGCATATTGTTCTCATGGTAGTGAACAAGTCTTATGAGATCTGATAGTTTTATCAGGGGTTTCCGCTTTTGCATCTTCCTCATTTTCTCTTGCCGCTGCCATATAAGAAGTGCCTTTCGCCTCCCGCCGTGATTCTGAGGCCTTCCCAGCTATGTGGAACTGTAAGTCCAATTAAACCTCTTTTTCTTCCCAGTCTCGGGCATGTCTTTATATGCGAGAAAATGGACTAATACAATGCCTTATTCAAGATTGCAGAGCTAGTGCCAGTGTTGAAACCTGAGCAATCTGACACCAAATCCAGCTCAGGGAGATTTACTAACTTACCCAAGCAACTCTGGGTACAGTCATTATCTGATTCCACTATCACAGGCAGCTTTTTATTGTTGTGAAGTTCAACTGAGACACAGGAGAGACACAGAGACCAAGAAGAGCATTCAAGAGACTGCTATAATCCAGAACATAGCACTTTAAGGCTTATCCCCTGGGCTCCTAGAACCTTTCAAATGCTCCACTCCATATCCCAGCTCTATTTCTGGACAGCAAGCCTGCCCTCCCCAAATGGAGCCTTCACCTCCTCCCTGGGCCTTGATCCCAATACAGAGGGTCAGATGAGGTTCTGCAGACCGGAACATTACCTCACAGTGACTTCCAGGAGGCAGGTCTCTTCGCCCCACCAGGGAGGAGAGGCCCCACTGTCCCTGCACCTGCAGCCAGGCAAGGGGAGGTTTCTTCTTTTTAAAATCCCTCCTTGTGTCCATAAATCTCAGGCCTCTTAACCTTCCAAGCTCTGAATAAAGGTACAGTGTTTCTTCTCCACAAACAGCATACTGTGCCCCACTTCTATCAAGGCAAGGGTCACCCAGTGCCCGTTGAAAACAGCCTTCCCATTGAGAATGTTCACATTGCTTACTTTCCCTGTAGTTCTGAATCTTCTCTCCTTGTCCATTCAAAGTTTCAGTGAAGGTGCTGCATTGATAACGACTTTTGCCTCTCCAGTGTTCACAATGGAAGGCGGGGAGAGAGATTAACCACAGCCCCGAGGAAATTCTGAAGATGGTGGGAATGGGGTGGGCCCCCGGGGCCACCAGCAGTCAGTGAGGAGCCCTGCAGGCAGGCAGCTCTTCACACCACATGGATACTTTCAATGGCTCACTTCTTTAGATGAAAATGAGAGAGAGGTCACGGAGCTTTTTCTTCTCTACCTCTGAAATGGTTCATTCTGCTTTCCTGCCAGTTACCCATGGCCAAAGAAACGGGTGATGGTTTCAAATAATAATACAAAGAAGGAGGAAGAGGAAGAAGAGAGTGGTTGGGGGGCAATTCTCATTGTTGGTTTCCATTTTCATGGGGTTTACTGGGCAGCCACACTGAACATGAGGTTAGATTTGTGAGACTGAGCTAACCTAGATATTTCATGAGAGACTGACTTCAGATTATGTTATCTTTTTGTGCTCTTCGGTACACAGCTTTTCAAATGAATCAAAAATGGATTCAAAGAAAACTAATTTTCATTTTAAATCCCTATGGTGAAAAAGGTCATTTCATACGTTTTCCTTTTCAAGTGTTGTTTATATTGTGTATGTCTATATAACATCTAATACACCATGAAAACTAATTAAATGGTAAAATAATTAGAATTTATATACAATCATATAAATACACAAACTGAAATTTTTCACTCCTTTTTATTTTTTGTCAGTTTATATTAGGTAATTGCATTAGGCAATTTAGAATTTGTCTCATCAACTGAAACTTTGAAGAGTATATTCAAGTGAAAATAGCAAAGCACTTTGTATTTTTAACAGACTTAACCCCAATAATAACATTAACCCCAATAATATCTGAAGTCCTACTGAAGTGCCACGTCAAAGGCATTACAGTAGCTCTGAAGAAAAAGTAAAATATCTTCTCAGACAACTCTGGAAAGAAGCCTACCACCCGACCATGATACCCATTTCTTGTCTAGCTACAGGGTTTTTCCTTCCGCCCCACAGTGCAGTGGAAACAAGCTCTTCTCAAGGTGTAAGCACAGGACAAGTTTCCTGCTAAGTGGTCCTAAGTCAACAAGGCCATCTGATAGGAATTTGGGGAGAAGTGAGTTGTATAGGAATAGTGGGGAAAGGACTCTTTTTTCATGTAGGCTTCTCTTGAAGTGGGGAGATTAGGAAATCTCCATGATATAAAATGAACGAAGTTCTAATCATTGTCACCCTCTCCAAAAGACTCCAATTTGACGGTAGTGCTGAATCCCATTCGTTATAAGTGTATGTTAAAAGTATTTAAATAAAATGCAACTGCCCCCAAACTGTGAGACTGTGACCAGGAGGGGACATGACTGTGTATTTGGAGACATCAGGTATGTTGGGGGTTGGCGGTAGCCACTGGGACCTGGCTGACGCTTCATCTTCTAACACTCATTTGCCCAATTTAAAGAGAACTTTTTGAGGAATGTTGTGCAAATTTATTTTCTGCCCACTTTTAGAACCTATACTAGGACAATGTGGGTGGTGTATCGGATTATGTACACTAAACGTATGAAATAGGGTTGTGCCATTTCTAAACATCCAAATACTGAGGTACAAAGAGATGGAATGAATGTCTCATGATCCCACAGCTTATCGGTGTTAAAGTTTAAATGAAGGGGAGAAAAGGCACTAGATCTGAGAAGCTTCTAGTTCACAGGTCTCACATGTCACTGCTAAAGCGTGTTTGGGGGGAAAAAATGGTGATACTTTGGATAGTTGGATTTCTTAATGAAAACTTGTTACATTCCTTTACTTTTCTCCAGAGACAGCTCGGGCGACAGTTTGCACTTCGCATTCCCTAGGGTCTCCGGTCACTGAGTGTTCCCTGCCCTCTTTCAGGACACAGATGAAATCCATCTTCTGTCTTTCATGGGAGTGGTGGGAGGACACGAAGGTGGGGGCGGAATCAAGTTTAAACACTAAGAAAATGAAAACAGATGCGTGGAGAGGAGGCGAGGCTGGTGGGAATGAGGGCCCGGAAGTCGTTCTCGGTCCTGGCGGCCTCTGCATCGCGCTCCTCCCCAAAACCCTCCTCCAGAACCTCCGGGAGGGGCTGGCCTCGGTGGGCAGCGCCAGCAGGGAACCGCTCCTTCCGCGGAAAACCCTGCTCGGCAGTCCCAGCATGCCTTTTTCAATACACTGTTTGCAATTAATTGGGAGAACCAGAGCTGGGAGAATAAGGATGCAGTACAGAGAAAATTAAGAGAGGCCAGTCCCTGAACCACGTGAGGAGAAAAGTGCAGGGCCTTGTCTGTTTGTAGGCATGGAGAACAGGTGCCAAAGGCAGCGGCTCCTTGGCTGGCCCACGGGTCCAGAGGATGGTGAGCGGACCAGGCCGGTGGCGGGTGGCCGGCCTGGGCGGGAGGCCGGTGTTTGCGGAGGGCGGGCCTGCCGGCCCCTGGACGCCAGGGTGGACTGGCGGCCTGGCGCGGCACAAGCCCAGCTCTCCATCACCAGCCGCCTAGCGGCCAGCACTCCTGAGCAGGAGCCGCCCCGCCCACCTGGCTCCGCCCCGCCGCTGACTAGAGCTCGGGCGCGGGGGCTGACGTCAGCGCCCCGCCCCCGCCCGAGTCAGACACCCGGGTCCAGCTCCGCCTGAGACTGAAGGGCGCCGGGCGTCTGCGGGGGGTGGGGGAAGGTTGGGGCTTCACCAGGGAGCCAGCTGCCTGCGGGTCTCTCTCCAACAGTTCTCCTGGCCCTGGAGGGAGCCATCCTCCGCATAAAATACCTTCCTGAACCACGTTGTTGCTGCCTGCAGGATACAACCCTGGCTTTTTATAGCACTCCTCATACAAGTGCCTGTGGACCTACTTTTACAAGAGGGGGTGGGGTACTGAGAGGAGCTAACTTTTCCTTGTGGCACAAGAGGAATTTGGCCAGGAGGCTGCTGGTCATGTTACTGGAACTGCGTGGGCTGGGCCCGGTGAGCTTGCTGAGAGCCCCAAAAAGGACCTAGCCAGAATGAGAACGAGCACCAGAGAGTGTGGCGGCCCTGGCCTCGCTCACACAGTGTGCACACACAGGCAGTTTTATACTTCCGGCATGTTCACGCAAATAAATATCAACCCCAAAGAAAACCTCCATAGTGTCTGCCAATCAGCATCTCATATAATTTACAGTATGCTGTCTACAATTAATTAAACCAACTCCAGGACCTCATGGTGGGGACCCGGCAGTCACAGGCCAGGTTATGCAACAGTGTTGTATAGTCCGCATCTGGCTCATCTTATGTGCTGAATGTACTGCAGGAGATGGCAGGCTTGGAAATGTCAGCCAGAGTCAAGATGCTGGCCAAAGGAGGCAAAGATACTGAAGGCCACTGGATTCACACAGGACTACCCTCACAGGGCTCTGGGGCTATGATGGGGTCTTCACTGACAGGAGAAGAAGGACCTGGGGCTCACAGAAGCCTGGGCGACCGGAGCGAAGGCAGGCAGCACAAGGCCTAGTCTTAGAGCTGAGACATGGAGGCCTGCAAGTATAGAGCAGAACAGTGGGTTGTTTTATTTTTTTAATCAGTGTACTGAGACTTTACAGATTCTTATAACTTCTTGAGAAGAGCATACCAGTATTTTAGGCGTCTATCTTAAATGTACCCTATATTGTTTCTTAGAACCCCAAAGAGGCCTACAATGATGCTGGCGTTGTGCCTCGCACTTGCCATTTGATCGCAGGTGAGTTTTCACAAGCATATTACAGCCACTTGAAGGTGAGATGAAGGTGATATCTGCCTCCTCTCCTACAGACCAAATACTCCTAAACCCACCGTCTCCACTCTCCAGGCATAAAAGTATGTGTACTGATTCAAGGAGCTTTATTTTTAGAAAACCCTTGAACACATGTATACTGAACAACAACTGAAAGGATAAAAATCTCATTTTGATTTTCTCTATAGCAGAATTTCTGGTACCGTGGAGAAACAAGAAATTAGCTCTTGTGGGAATGGATTTATATGGAAAACTGAGCAAATCTGTTTTGTTGAGGGAAACTAAATTTATACGGCTGATTTTCTTCAAACTGTTCAAAACACTCAAAGGCCCTATCTCTATTATCCAATGATCTAGAAAAGTTTTCATTTTGAGAACAAAGGAATTTCTAACTACATGGATTTCAAAACAGCCTATCTGACTTTTCCATACATTGATTTAGGTTCTTATCCATGTACAAGTAGTAGGAAAAAAATGAAATCCCAACGAGCCGACAAGAAAGTATTGCAGAGTATTACAGCTGGGCCTCTAAGGAGGAATAACAAAATATACTAAGTATCGCCAAATGATATTTACTAATAACCCTCCCAGTTGTAATTACAGTCTGTATCGTGAAAGTGGGAAGGTAAAGCAAGTAGAAATGTTTTCTTTCTGTACCTCTGTTCCTTTCCCGAAACACCACCCAACTCTGATTTGATTCTACTAAGATTTGAGTTTGAAATTTGTCCAGATCAAAGCTAGAGATCATGATGATGGTTCTTTGGGGATGAGGTCAGATTTGATTCATAGTAACATTGCAGTAACAACTATGGCCTGCAGTGACATCGGTCATTTCCAAGACACCTCCCTATATTATTTTATCATAATGACTCTTTTAATAAGTATTGTTATCCCCCACTTAACAGGTGAAGAAACAGAGATCAGGTAAATTAAATACTTTGAGTCACCTGGCTAATGAATAGCTGAACCAAATCCATCTATGGGCTGTCTTGTTCAGTTTCTGCTGCTATAACAAATTGCTATGGACTGGGTGGTTTAAACAACAAACATTTATTTCTCACAGTTCTGAGGGCTGGGAAGATGAAGATGCCTACAGATTCGATGTCCAGCAAAGGGTCTCTCCCTGGTTTGTAGGCAGCCATCTTTTTGTTGCATCCTCACATGGTGGCAAGCACAGACAGGAAGCAAGCTTTGTAATGTCTGTCTTCTGAGGGCTCTAATACCACCTGAGGGCTCCATCCTCAGAACATTGTCTACGTCTACTTACCTCTCTAAAGGCCTCACCTTCAAACACCATCCCAGTGGGACTTAGGGCTTCAACACAGGAATCTGAAGGGGACATCATTCAGTTCATAGCACTCACCTCCAAATGAGGGTTTTGTTTCCATGCATATCCTTGGTTTTACTGCATCACCTGGCTGTAGGCCCTGACTGACTGGATAAGAATACAAACCTAGGATCTCAAGAGAAACTGCACAACGCACAGGATTCCTTCATGTACTAAGAACAACATATCATGACCTGATGAAAAAGAAGGAAAAAAAAAAACCATATATATATATATACACACACACACACACACACACACACACACATCTGCTAGACAGCTAGAACTTTTTGGGAACAAAAATATACATCAGATACACCCCAAACAAAAATGTATTTTTGTTTGAAACCTGAGTAGAGAAGGAGGATGGGGAGAACTAAAAGACCAACTAATTCCTGAGCTATCCTTATGCTACCACCTCATTAAATGGCCCCATTAAAGCATTAGTGTTGTGAGCATTAAGAACCAACCTCAGAGTATGTGGCCTTAGATTCAGGTTCTGGCCCCTAGATGTACTAGCTTTGTAACCTTGGCAGTTTCCTCTAAGATCTTTGCTATGGTTTGAATGTGCCTCCCAAAAAGCATGTGTTGGCAACTTAATCTCCAATGCAACAGTGTTGGGAGGTGAGGCCTAACAGGAGGTATTCAGGTCATGAGGGATCCAGCCTCATGAATGGGTTAATGCCAATTTATTAAAGACCCTGAGGTTGTGAGTTCAATCTCTTGCTCTCCCTCATTCTCTCTTTGCCTTCCCACCATGGTTTGATGCAGCAAGAAGGCCCTCACCAGATGCTGGTACCTTGATATTGGACTTCCCAGCCTCTAGAACTGAGGAAATAAATTTATGTTATTTGTAAATAACCAAGCCTGTAGTATCCTGTTACAGCAGCACAAAATAGACTAAGATAGTCTTTCAGGTCTCATTTCTTCATACATAGAGATTTTTAAGAAGTGCTTATTCCAAGGTTTTCCTATGAGATTTTAATGAGATAATGCATGTAATGGTACTTTGTGGAGGGCCAGGAAATCAGTAAATATCAGCTTTTTTCACAAGCCCACAACTATTTAAAAACAGAACACTATTTAACTAAAATGAACTGAAATAAGTACCTTTGCCCAAAAGTCCTTGTTAGTTTATTTGAAAAGGAGCTCTATTTCAGATTATTTTTCAGTTAGCTTTTTGGGAACTGATCAGCGTACACAAAAAGTTCAGCCATTACAGGAAACCTGGGAAATGAAGGAATTCACATGCTAAAAATAAAAAGAGTTTCAGCCAATGTTAACCTGAATAGGTATTATATTATTTCACTTGGGTCTTTTCCTCCAACATGAGTTCAAACAAAAATAACCAAATATGTTCAAAAGCTCTAGCTGCCCAGTGACCCTGCTCTGTGAAGACCCTATGGTTCTGGTGCTGCAGGATGGGAGGCAGAGGCATTTGCCCTGCAGGAACCTTCCTACACCTCCCCTGACTAATCAGTTATTGCCTAGGATCAGCATCAGTAAGAGTGGTGGGGAAACGGATAGGGGACATCTGAAGGAATTCTTCAATAGCTAAGTTGGGTGGGGTTTCCCCCTGTGTAACAAAGGTGAAGAACGGCAGGACCCTGAGTTATGTAGGGCTTCAAGACTCCACTTTATGTATGGAGATTTTCCTCTCCTCCCAGGAAAGATCTCTCCCCTTAAGAAAAAGTCTGTGCTCCCCACGAGAGCAGAAACCCAGGCCTGTCTTCAATGAAACAGCCTGGGATAGTGGCTGCCGGCCCGTAAGCCCCATCAGGGACTTGAGTGATAGTTGCGTGAGCAAAATAAACTGTGAAATTAAAGTTACCTGTTTCTGGCAGAAACCTGACTTATGGGGGATCTTTATAGATCTGGGAACAGTAAAAGAGAGTGGTGAAAAATCAAAAGCACCCAGAGTGATAATCCACACTGATTTAATTTACTCAAAAAGTATTGCACTCATCTCTTTCTGCCCATGTAAACCCATGCCTAATCTCTAAGTGATCTGATATTTATGATAAAAGACACAAGAATACTCATCTACTCGAAGAAGAGCTCTTTTGAAACTGGCCTGCTTATTCTGGTGTGAGATACTGCTCAGAAAATATAGGAAGCTAGAGTGAACGAGCAAACAGATCCCCAGCTGGCTGTCAGCCAGCATGTTCCCTATTCCCTAGCATGTGTATGTAATCTATTAGCCTGTAAATTCCTCGAGTACATGGGCCATGACTTCCATTTCCTCTGTACCCCTCCCCTGCACATAGTACAATAGCCTGCATGAAATTAATAGTCAGTAAACATTGTCAGTTGTGCAATGTTTAAACCTGTTTTTACGAGCCACGTCTACCTCAAAAAAACCAAACCATATATATTATTTTAATACATAAGATCAGATATACCACATTTATTTGGTAAAATAAATGTGCTGCAAGCACACTTTTTAACAGATTTTTACAGTGTAGATAGAGTGCTTCACCTCCGCCAAATACGGGCAGACATTAAGGTCTCCATCACTGCAGGACCTGTCACCTAGAGTGAGCCTATGGCTCCCCACTCTAGAATGTCCCCTTTAACAAGTCTCAAAAGGCTTTCCCACAACAACTATGTGTGAGTAGACAGTGATTAAAATCCCTTCCATTTACGTTTCAGCCATGGAGGACCCACTGCTTTGCTTTGTTTTGCTACATATCATATCAGTCTCTGCTGCTTGAGTTGATAACTGCATTGTACGGAGATAGTACGTAGGGAAAAGCGTTTACGTCTGTATATGTACATGTGTGCACATACATGCACACACACACAGTTATCTGCCTGGCCAGGCTCAGTGGCTTACACCTGTAATTCCAGCTCTTTGGGAGGCCAAGGTGGGCAGATTGCTTGAGTCCAGGAGTTTGAGACCAGCCGAGGCAACATGGCAAAACCCTGTCTCATTTTTAAAAAATTTTTAAATTAAAAAACATTGTATATAGATATATCTCCACCAAACATCAGCTGCAATTGACCAGGAAGAAAAATTCAGAAATATGTGAAGATAGATATTATTTGCAGAGAATCAGGACATTCATTTATTATACAGTCTATTATTGTCATTTTAAGTAAAAATATTACTTGTGTCTTTTAGGGGTTTTCTCTCTATTTTTTCACAGCTTCACTGCAACTCCCAATCTTCTTTGTGCTGTCGTGTGACTGTGTCTGGCCAAAGGAATGTGGGCTAAGTGAGACACACGGTATTTAGCATTGGCTGGCAAACCTCCCTGTGTGATCCTCCACTCTCTCTCTCTTCTCCTGCCTGCTGCTCCTGTCACCTGTCACCTGTGCTTCTCCTGTCATTTCACAGGAGCCCAGGGAGGATGTGGAGGCCCTAGACCACTGGCTCTCAGTTAGGGGCAATTTTGCTCCCAGGGAACACTGGCAATGTCTGGAGATATTTTGGTGGTCACAACTGGGCAGGGTGTTATTGGCAACTGGTGGGTAGAAACCAGGGATGCTGCTAACCATCTTACAGTGCAGAGGAAAGTGCCCACAACAATTATTTATCCAGCCCAAAATGTTGATAGTGTTGAGATTGAGAAACCTGGCTGTAGACAATGGCTAACATTATAGGTGGAGAGAGGCTGGATCCCGGAGTGACTCTGAGGAGCAAGCACCACCCATCCTGCATGTCCACTCCATTGTCACCACCCTTCTTTATCATCTCCAAGTCTAGATGCAAATTGTGAGAAATAAACCACTGAATTAAAACCCTGAGATTTTAGGGTTATTTGTTAAGACAAGTGCCTTACTCTAATAGACTAGGAAACACAAGCCATATAAAGCAAAACTTAGAGGCGTGCCTTGTAATAGATCACAGGAAAATATGAGGAGAATGTTTTGTTTTGTTTTACTTGCTTTTGATGCTTTTATATAGCATAATAGCACCAAACTGAAGTCCTGGTGCTGTCCATTAAGGAAGGAATCTTCCAGGCCTCCTTGCTGGGCAACTATCTTGCAATGAAAAACAAACAGGTCCATCAGGGCATCTGGCATAAACTAGTGAGGAAGACTCAGCTTTTCCTACGTGCTGCACACAGCTTGCCATCTACTGACACCATTTTATGAGTGGCTGACATGTACTTCAGTGATGACACTTAGTCTAGAGGCTTATAACAAACAACAAACATGAAAATCTGAGGACACATTTTCAAGAGGAGTGCAGAGATTGGCTTGCAGTTCCTTCTGACTCACTTGGAAGCCTCCTGTGCTTATGGTTTCATTTTTCTAACTGTCGACACCAAGCCTTCTTGGTGATTTTGTGTCCAGAATTTATTCCTTCTGGTGGGTTTTTGGTCTCACTGACTTCAAGAATGAAGCCGTGGACCCTTGAGGTGTGTATTACAGCTCTTAAAGATGGTGTGTCCAGAGTTGTTCCTTCAGATGTTCAGATGTGTCTGGAGTTTCTTCCTTCCGGTGGGTTCGTGGTCTTGCTAACTTCAGGAGTGAAGCTGCAGACCTTCGAAGTGAGTGTTACAGCTCTTAAAGGTGGCGCATCCAGAGTTGTTTGTTCCTCCTGGTGGGTTCGTGGTCTCACTGACTTCAGGAAAGAAGCTGCAGACGCTCGCAGTGAGTGTTACAGCTCATAAAGGTAGTGCAGACCCAAAGAGTGAGCAACAGCAAGATTTATTCTGAAGAGCGAAAGAACAAAGTTTCCACAGCGTGGAATGGGACCTGAGTGGGTTGCCACTGGTGGCTCGGGTGGCCAGCTTTTATTTCCTTATTTGGCTCTACCCACATCCTGCTGATTCATCCATTTTACAGAGTGCTGATTCGTCCACTCTACAGAATGCTGATTGGTGCATTTACAATCCTTTATCTAAACACAGAGTGCTGATTGGTGCATTTACAATCCTTTAACTGACACAAAGTGCTGATTGGTGCAATTTTACAGAGTGCCGATTGGTGTGTTTACAATCCCTTAGCTAGACACAGAGCACTGATTGGTGCATTTGCAATCCTTTAGCTAGACACAAAAGTTCTCCAAGTGCCCACCCCAGCCAGAAGTTCAGCTGGCTTGGCCTCTCAATTTTCCCTACCTTAGCCTGACTAACTTCTCACAGTGTCATATAGCCAGAATGTTCTGTGGTAAATTAGGATTCAGGTAAAAAGCAGTAACACAATAACGGGTGCAGCTGAGGGCTGGACAGTTGACCAGGAAGCCGGTCAAATACGAAGAGCCTGGAGTTAAGCCTGGCAATGAGGTCAAGTCACTGAAGTCCTAAAGTTTACATAAGGACTCTGCCATGGACAGTAGGTCTAAAAAGTGACATCAGTTTTCAACCTGAAGATGGAATGGCTGAACCTCTTCAATTCTTTTTGAGGCAAGAGAGATCAATGATATTTTTACTATGTGCAAAAGTTTTTGTAATAATAATACCACCTCTGTATACAATGAGCTTTAATGAAAGAGAGATACACATGAAAACATACCCCTTTGCTGTCTTCCAATGAGCTTGCACTCCTCAGCTTTCAGCACCTCTGCCAGTTTCCCCGCAGAGCCACGCTTCGCCCCTTGTCCACTGCCGCTCATGTGGGACCTGGGGCCCTCAGCTCAGGGCAACCCCTCACAGCAACTCCACAGTCTTCCTCCTGGCGTCATACTTGAAGTGACCACACCCTCCACGGGCCCTCTTCTTCAAGGCTTTTCCACCTCTAGGGAGCTGGCATCTGGCGTCTCAGAGGTGCAGAGACTATCACAGCGTGGGGCGACCCACAGGGAAACAGAGGCTGAGAATGAGAAGCAGTGTTGTCACAGAGGGGCAATGCCACCGCCAACAGACACAGAGCAGAGGGCACAGTGGCATCGCGGTGCGGCACCCTCGCCGCTTATCTCAGGAACTGAGGAGCCGGTAGGCGCAGCTCTAGGGGCTGCCTCCGCGGCCCTGAAGGCTGCTTGGATGGAGGAGGCGGCTCAGCCAAGCCCAGAGATAATGCGTGGGAATCAGGTGGACAAGCTGCAAAAGGAGATTCCAAGCAGACAGCAGCAGTGTGTATCAGGACACAGAGGCCAGGACCAGCACGGTGTTCACTGCACATCCCACCACTGCCAGCTCAGTGGAAGCTCTGTCCACCGTGAGCTATGTGAGCCAAGCCTCTCTGCCTTCTGGCTACTTTCGAATCATTGACCATCCTTCAGACAGGATCCCTACATCTGTTTTATCTCATTTATTGGGAAAAAACCCATTTAATTCATCTATGCAACATATATATTTATTCATTTCAAAGTATGTACATGTACTTTTATATTGTATATGCTAAATAATACAATACCAAATATAATTTTAAATATTTAAGATAATAGAAAATACACGCAAATAGACTATCGAGCACTTCCTGCCCACAACTCAGTTTTTTCTTTCTCACCAGGCTGTAGACTTACTCCACCAGTCAGGAAAGACGGATTTTGTTCATCACCGTGTCCCAGGACCTCATACAGTGGCTGGTACTTATCATGTCTTCCACAAGTTTGAATAATTAATGAGTGAACCCTGCACACCACCAAAGGTTTACAATAGCACTGAATGCAAAAGCAGTTAATGCAGAACTTCTAACTTCTCATGAAACAGACTCAAACAGCAGTCAAATCTTGAACCATTCATATAGGTTACAACTTGCATTATTCAGAAAATGAATGATCCTATGGGTCATCAGTATAGCCGTTGGGAAGCAGTAGGATGATGTGAGAAGACAGAACACTTGATTCCATTTTCCTGAGGTCCAGCACAAAAAGAAAACCAAATTTACCTTCATGTGTTTTATTTTTTGTTCTTCACTAAAAATAATAGATTGCATTGGAACACATGATAATAAGGGACTAACGGAGCTATTTTACTTTCTGTGTGCTGGATTGAGAGGGCACCATGCCCACCCCTAGGACAGCCACCCCCTGACCTCCTAAAGTCCCCTGGGCCAGCTCCTTCCTCACAAGTGCACCCCTCAACCCAGTGAAAGTCAGTGGCCCCCATAGTGGAGCAAAAGTGCATCTGAGAGAGGAATCCACGCACAGAAAGTGCATTCGAGGCTACGTTTTGTTTAATCTTTGTAACTGTTCATGGAAACCATCCTAGAGCGTTCTGCTTGAGGTGAGGGCAAACGTACAGCAAGATAAAAAGAAGCAAATGATGCTTCTCAAACATTGTGGTTTCAGACGCGTCCTGGCTCTTCGCTCTCAATTTTGTTAGTCCCTACTTACCCAGTGCTGGTGAATCATCTCAGCAAATTGGAGTTTGGAAGACAGAAAAAACAAGTTTTCCAAAGGGGGTGATTTCCACAAATTTTTATGCTTTTCGACATGACAAAGGGGCCACACGATAAAATCAGGTAGAGGGATAGCTCCGTGCAGTGTCAGAGCCTGAATCTCCAGCATCAGGGACCCCCTTTCCACAGCAGTGCAGTGTGACCTGAGACAGAGAAAGTGTTCTGTGGTGACAGCCAGAGGCAATGGCTTTATTCCTATCTTCTCCTGGGCAGGATGTGTTTGGGAGGTGTAAGACCTACTTGTTTTGATCAGTGAGTTTGTTAAGTAGAGACACACTGAATGAGTGCCACTAAACTGAATCTGATTCCTGAGAGGATCAAAGAACTTTGTGTATCAAACGCTTCTGAGTGACCAGAAACAACTCCTAGAAATTGACAGCATTCAAAGCTTTGGCAGGCCACACAGTAAAATTTAACGCGATGAACTAATTATCCACCCTAACAGAAAGGGCAGGGCTTCGTGGGAAATGCATAATCCATAGCTTGCCGTGAAACACACTCAATAAACAGGTTTCACAATCTCTAGGAAGCCAAGCAGCAGTAGTGGTGTGGGAAAGCTGCCTCCAGCCAGGCTTGCAGGTGCGCCGGAGTGAGCGAGGCTGTTGGCTTCTAGGGATGGGCCACGAGTGGCCAGGGACAAAGCGGCGCAGCAGGTTCCCAGCTGTGGAACACCCTGGGAAATTTTCTCACGCTGTTGATAGGATGAGAACCTGGCACTGCCCTCAGTGCCTAATCCATTCTGCAGAACGACATTTATTAGGGCTCTTTCCTGGTTGACTCTTACGCAAAACAACCACACACATTTAATACTGTTTGTAAAAAATCAAATGTCTTCTTTTGAGAAGTGTCTGTTCACATCCTTTGCCCACTTTTTAATCGGGTTGTTTGTTTGTTTCTTGTAAATTTGAATTCCTTGTAGATTCTGGATATTGCACATCCTGCACATGCACCCCAAAACTAAAAATTAAAGTAAAAAAAAATGGAAAGAACACATACATAGAAGCACCCAAAAATGGATGTTCAGACCATTTCATTTTCTTGAGAACGTTTTAATTTTTACTGAGAACTTGGTGCAAAGTGGCTGGAAACTTGTACCTTCTTAAGGGTTTTTTAAGTAACTGAATCATCAAGTCATTTTTTTTTTTTTTTTTTTGAGATGAAGTTTCGCTCTTCTCACCCAGACTGGAGTGCAGTGGTGTGATCTCGGCTCATTGCAACCTCTGACTCCCCGGTTCAAGCGATTCTCCTGCCTCAGCCTTCCCAAGACAAATTTTTTAAAAAATGAGCCTCAACCAAAGAAGCTAGGGGCGGAGAAAAAGCAGGCAGCAAGCAGGACCATGCAGACACTGGCACCACGGCAATTTCCTTTCTAGTCCCATATCGCTTGCTTATCCTTATCCTCGCTAGTATCCTCGCTAGTCCCTTATCCTTTTCCAAAAGGAAAATGGATAAATACAACATAAATGTATATGTCATATCAACATACTTACATAAAGTATATATTTATATCATTTATAATTGCATATAATGATATATTTATATAAATCATATATTATACAAATATATACAAAAGGAAAGAAATTTAGGTTGGTTTGAGAAGTACCTCTGCAGTGTTTCTCTATGACAGCTGCCTATAGGTGGGAAAAGGACCTGTAAGTGCAGAAGCAGTGAACCATTTGTCGAGTCACACTAAGCAGTTTTTCCCAGAGTTGTTCTTTATTAATTGACTAACTAAAAATGAAATTATCAAGCATTTCACTTACTGGTTCTACAAATATTTATTGAACACCTGCTGTGTTGCTAGAGCCATGCCAGGCCTTGGGATCACAGGGAAGGAGGCCACAGCCCATCTCTGCCCTCCTTTATGGGACCAAATCCCATCAGCAGATCCCAGGTAGAAAAGTAGCTACATCCAAGTCCACACACAATGCCTCTGAGTACCACCCTGATTCCTCAAAATGTTGGCTTAAAAAAAAGGCCCATGTGCTTTAAAAATACATACAAACGCGTATTTTTTAAGAAAGTGAATAAATTTGGATTTAAGACCGAGGTATTTATCCTTGGAACCAGACTAAAATGAGAAGACATGCAAGATTTCATGGCCACCTTTATATGTAAATTTCACTGGCACCGGCCAACTAGTCAGTTTTATTTGCAGAGTGTAAGTAAAGTGGTTTCAGAACAGTCGAAACAGAAAAATGTGTGATCGTTCCCACTTAGTTCATAACCAAAACTGGTTTAAATCAAAAGCTAGCAGAGCACTGCAGATCTAAGTGGTGTCCACTAATAAACACAAAAATATTAAAATTAAAGCTATTACTAATGTACAAGTGATTTTAAGTCACATTTAATATCATCCTAAGCCTTTTAGAGTAAAGCAAAATAGTTTACTTTCTTTTTAAAAAATTAATATATGTCTATTATGTCTGCCAACATTGCATTACAACAAAGTCATACCAAATCTTAAATTAAGTACTTTAGAAATTGTCTTTTTCAAAGAGCTGCAGTCTAGGTTTCTAAGTCTCACATTAAAAACTAAACATACTCCATTTGCCAAATCCATAAAGGAAAAAAGAAAAAAGAAACTAAACAGTTCAAATTTAAATTAAAAAATATTTTTAAATATTAAAAAATTTAATATAAAATAAAGGTATATTTCTACCATCATCAATTTTATGACACAAGCTGATAACAACTTTAAGAACTTATTTTTAAAACATATAGCTGTCTCTAAAGTATGTATTACCAGAACACTCTTAAAGCGTTTGTTTTATAACAGATTGAACATCTGATACACATCTGATATATCCAGTTTTGAAATTTTTCAACCTTTTTGGTGATTCACTCAGGCTAGAAAAATGGAATTAGATAACTATTAAAAATGGATGCATGACATAGCTGCTAGCACTTCTTCCAACTCTACCCCACGTGGGTGTTGCTGCTGAAACACCCTGACACTTTGCCTGCACTCAGGGACCAATCACTCACAATACAGCATCCAAACAGTTGGCTCCAGGGTGGATGTGTACAGCATGCTCCACACTTTCCCACATAACGTGGGAATCCCATAGGAACAAGTCCCCAGCCTGAGATTTGTTTTATGAGTCATTCTTGCATCTCAGCTCTACCACACCCCCAAGACAGCTTGCTGTGAGCAACGTGTTACTGCAACAAAGAGCGAAGGCAGGCGTGACCTTCTCTGGCCGGTCAGATCCAAGTCAAACCCGGCAACACAGGCACGCCTCTAGTCCTGAGCCCAGTTATAATTGAGGGATTCCTAAGGAGGCTGAATTTGACAGGTGGAACTGTGGAGTTCTGCCAACTTTTAGAAAAGATTCTATCACCTAATGGCAAAATGTTCCTTTACTGCAGGCCACCTGTGATGGCATCCAGAAGAGGCTATGTGAGACGCCCGCTGGGTGCCATCTCTCAGGCACGCTGGCATCGAGGCCACGGCAGGCTCTGCTCTTGGCTCTCAGGCTGAACATGTCAGCACAGATCCCAAGAGTACCATTGTTCACAGAGAGCTCCCAGGGCGCTGTCCCCATGTCAGTTTACTTCAGGTTTTGAATTAGGTTTCAGCAGGGAAGAAACTAAACTGAGCAATTAACTTCCTCCATCAAAGCCATTTTCCTTCAACTTTCTAAAAATAACCAATTTGTGATTTAAAATCTCACCAGAATGATGTCCCTTCCCAATATGACAATTAATTCTATTCATTCTATTTTGTCCTCTGCATTTAAAATATTGATTTTCAGAATTCAGACCAAATGAGAAAGAAAAGTCATTTCAGATGATAAAGATAAACAGCAAAGCACGGCTCAAGCCCAGGCAGGGGCCTTGGCCCTCATCATCTGGCCATGCAGGCTGACACTGCACAGTCCCAGTGCTTTATTCAGCGAGCATGCTGGTCTTGTAACCAGCATTTATGCAGCACTAGGAGTGTTCCTGGGCTGATTTTCAAGGCCAGCCCTGAGCATGCCCTGAGGACCCATGAGTGCATGGTTAGCAAGGAGCAAATCTCCAGGGGGCACCCAGGTAACACAGGAGGGAAGTGGGAGCAGCAGAGGAAAAATGCAGTGTCAGGAGACAGGCTGCTTTTTTTTTTATGACTCCCCCATCTCTCTAACCATCCTGCAAGGAATCAATTCAAGACACCAAATTGATGAACAGTAGTTAATTTTTTTTTAAATTTTATTTACTTTTGCAAAGTTATCAGTTTGGGAACTTTCTTCAAATTCTACTTTATACCATCTTCCTGCAGTGCCTCTTCTCTTTAAAATATAAATCAGGAGAAATCTTCCTGTGAGAAATGACAACCTGAGGGGAATACTGACTGACCTGAGAGTGGAACTGGAGTTCTTATGACCTCCCCAGATGTGGGTGTATTATCCACCTCTCTGGACCTGAGCTCTCCATCTATAAAGCAAGGCTTTGGATGAGACACGGAGGCTGCCAGGCTTCTCAGGACAGCTCTGTACACCTGCCTCACCTAACCCGGGTGCTTATCAAAAGACAAACAACTGCAGAGCATTTTAGCAGACTTCATGGATCAGGATCTTGGGATGAAATCCTGGGATCTACTTTTATAACACGCTTCCCTGGTGGTTTTTATGCATGCTAATGTTTGAGAACCACTACTCCACAAACAAGAATTGAAGGTTCATTTGAAATACTTCCCCCATGCACTGGTGTGTATTCTATTCTTCAGAACAGCTCCAGGTTTAAACCCTTCCTTATAACCCCAAACTACTATTATAATGTGCAAGTCCTAAATCAAGAATATAGCCTTTTGGTTAAAAGAATGCAATGGACTGAATATGTCTCCACAAAATTCGCTTCTTGAAATCCCAACACATCCTCCCATGTCATGGTCTTAGAAGGTGGGGCCTTTGGGGAGCGATTAGGTCATGAGGATGGAGCCCTTGTGAACAGGATTAGTGCCCTTATAAAAGGGACCCCAGAGAGTTCTATCTGTGCCACGTGAGGATACAATGGGAAGCCCACAGTCTGCAGTCCTGAAGAAAGCCCCCACCAGGGCCTGACCATGCTGGCACTCTGACCTCAGACTTCCAACCTCCTGGGAGAAATTAATTTTGCCCATAAACTGCCCAGTCTGTGGTATTCCACTATAGCAACCCGAACTAGGACAGAGAGGAATTAATGGTCTGTCTTAACTGTAAATAATTCTACAAGGTATTAACAGATTAAAACACAACTTTCTTACTGTTGAAACCAGAAACGTAAAAAACAAAATACCTTTCATGGGACATATCAACAGTAGTCTAACATTTTCAGGTCAGAAAAAAATACTTTGAGCTTTAAGACAGTCTCTTCGGAACTCATTTGCTATGAAGGGGCACAATGTTCTCCTTTGATTTTCCCATTCTCCTGCGAGAGCTACTCTGTGGCTAGTGGTTGGTGATGAAGTTCAGGACTGCTCTAACATCCCCTGCCATTAAAGAGAGATGGCAGCATCTGGGGAGTCAAATCCCAGCCCGTGCCTTGGGAGACCCAGAACTCATGCCAAGCTACCCTCTGGGGTCTCTGGTTCTGAATCTCAGTTTCCCTGTAGAGGAAAACTTGACTGGCTGGGATTTTTTTGCTGTTGTTGTCCAGATAAAAAAAGCCATTTCTGATGTGACAGCTTCTATGAGTAAACAGGTTTCTAGCTAGATGGAATTACAGGAACTCTTGCTAAAATTCCCTTAAAAATAGGAACATTTCCCTTGAAGACCAAGCAAGTCCTGTGAGGAAGCTCCTCACTGGCGCTGGTTTCAGTCAACTGTGGACAGGGAGGCCTGGAGACCACCCCATCTGCAGGAGATGCTATGGAGAAATGAATTCACCTCCTTCCTCTTCTTACACTCAGGCAGCGTGAGGGTAAGGACCTCAGTCAGCTGATAGAAGCAATTGTGGAAAGGGGAATAAGGACCTCCAAGGCTCTACTACAAAAATGTAACAGGAACCCTGGGGAAAAATATTCAAAATCAACTTTTTCAGAACTCTGAAAATTAACCAAAAACTTACAACAATCCAAAAGGTATGTATTCAAGAAAAAATGAATCTCAGCAGAACAGTTTTGTGGCATTTTAACTTGCCCTATTTTAAACTCCCTTGCATTCATTTCTCAGTGCTTCAATAAGAAATTATCACATACTTTGTAGCTTAAAACAACACAAATTTATTACCTTCCATTTCTGTAGGACTCAGTGAAACATGGATCTCACTGGGCTAAAGTCAAGATGATGACAGAACTGCATTTCATTCTGAAGGATCTAGGGAAGAATGCATTCCCTTGCCTTTTGAAGCTTCCATGGGCTGCCCTCATTCCTTGGCTCATGGCCTCCTCCCATCTTCAAAGCCAACAATGGAATGTTGAGTCTTTCTCACATCATGTTACTCCAACCTTCTCTCCTGCCTTTTTCATCTACTTTTTTTTTTTTTTTTTTTTTTTTTTTTTTTGAGACAGAGTCTTGTTCTGTTGCCAGGCTGGAGTGCAGGGGCACAATCCCAGCTCACTGCAACCTCCATTTCCCGGGTTCAAGTGATTCTCCTGCCTCAGCCTCCCAAGTAGCTGAGATTACAGGCATGCACCACCACACCCAGATAATTTTTGTATTTTTAGTACAGATGGGGTTTCACCATGTTGGCGAGGATGGTCTCAATCTCTTGACCTTGTGATCCACCTGCTTTGGCCTTCCAAAGTGCTGGGATTACAGGCGTGACCTACCGCGCCCGGCCTCAGCTACTTTTACCTTTGTGATTACACTGAGCTCACTGAGCTAATCCAGAATAATCTCTTTATCTTAAATTCAACTGATTGGCAAACTCAATGTCACCTGCAAACATAATTCCCCTTTGTCATGCAATATAACATATTCATGGGTACTGAGTATTAGGACATAAACGTTTAGGGGGGGAGGGGGTGCATTATTCTGCCTATCATACCTCTGTCCCCAGCTCCGCAGTAGGATTGAAAACCACCAGTCTTGCAGTTACGCTAGCTGTGAAAACCAGCAGCCTAGTAGCCACAAGAAGGGAAAGAGTGGATTTTGACTCTCCAAAAGTCACTATTTGACCTGTCTGGCAGATCCCTGGAAAACTCTGTTGTCAGGGCTTGTCTTCATTTGACCTGATTTAGTACTCACTTGGTGTGAACTTTCTTATTCCCAGAACTTTGTGAAATAATCAGTGACAATTCTGTAACATCACAGTTTCCTAAGGCATTGGTACCAGTTGGGGCAAACAACAGGCTGGCCATAAACCTTAAAAGGAAGATCTGAGGAATTAGTGTCTAAAACAGCTTTGAAACATTTTTACATATTGCTGGGACTTGAGAAGGCCATGTACATGTGCAGAGCTGCATGCATACTCAGGAAAAACCTGATAAAGCCCTAATCTCTAAACTCTGGATAATCTACAGATACTGAGCAAGCAGGAAGTGAAGACAAAGGCAGAGTTGTAAACTCAGTATGTTTAAAGTATGCCACAACATACACACAGTGCCCCTTGGCAAATAATGACAGACTTACTGGTTTGAGGCATTTAAGAAAATTTCTGTCCAACTATTAGCTGGCTACTAAGCCAACTGAGCAGACTTCTGTGGTCATATTTGACAAAGAATGCAAAATTTACAGAATTATTTTAGCAAAGTCACTAAACCCTTCAACAACAACAAACCCTGGGGGAGGAGAGAGGGAAATAAAATCTGGTTTCCAGTTTTCAACAAAAAAGACAAGATGTACAAAGAAACAATAAAGTATGGCCCATACTAACTACACAGCAAAAATGAACCAATAGAAACTACCCCATAACTAAACCCAAATGTTGGACTTACAAAAAGAATTTTTTTGTTATACTTTAAGTATAATAAGTTCTAGGGTACACGTGCACAAAATGCAGGTTTGTTACACATATGTGCCATGCAGGTTTGCTGCACCCATCAATTCGTCATTTACGTCAGGTATTTCTCCTAGTGCTATCCCTCTCCCTGCCCCCCACCCCCTGACAGGCCCCAGTGTGTGATGTTCCCCACCCTGGATCCAAGTATTCTCATTGTTCAATTCCCACCTATGAGTGAGAACATGCAGTGTTTGGTTTTCTGTCCTTGTGATAGTGTGCTTAGAAAGATGGTTTTCAGCTTCATCCATGTCCCTGCAAAGACATGAACTCATCTTTTTTTTTATGGCTGCAAAGTATTCCATGGTGTATATGTGCCACATTTTCTTAATCCAGTTTATCATTGATGGACATTTGGATTGGCTCCAAGTCATTGCTATTGTGAATAGTGCCACAATAAACATACATGTGCATGTATCTTTATAGTAGCATGATTTATAATCCTTCGGGTATATACCCAGTAATGGGATCACTGTATCAAATGGTATTTCTAGTTCTAGATCCTTGAGGAATCGCCACACTGTCTTCCACAATGGTTGAGCTAATTTACACTCCCACCAACAGTGTAAAAGTGTTCCTGTTTCTCCACATCCTCTCCAGCATATGTTGTTTCCTGACTTTTTAATGATCGCATGAGATGGTATCTCACTGTGGTTTTGATTTGCATTTCTCTGATGGTGAGTGAAGATGATCATTTTTTCATGTGTCTGTTGGCTACATAAATGTCTTCTTTTGAGAAGTGTCTGTTCATATACTCGCCCACTTTTTGATGGGGTTGTTTGTTTTCTTGTAAATTTGTTTCAGTTCTTTGTAGGTTCCGGATATTAGCCCTTTGTCAGATGCACAGATTGCAAAAATTGTCTCCCATTCTGTAAGTTACCTGTTCACTCTGGTGGTAGTTTGTTTTGCCGTGCAGAAGCTCTTTAGTTTAATTAGATTCCATTTTTCTATTTTGACTTTTGTTGCCATTGCTTTTGGTGTTTTAGTCATGAAGTCCTTGCACATACCTATGTCCTGAATGGTATTGCCTAGATTTTCTTCTAGGGTTTTTATTGTTTTAGGTCTACCACTGAAGTCTTTAATTCATCTTGAATTATTTTTTGTATAAGGTGTAAGAAAGGGATCCAGTTTCAGCTTTCTACATATGGGTAGCCAGTGTTCCCAGCACCATTTATTAAATAGGCAATAATT
The DNA here is from genome assembly GCF_008728515.1 of Papio anubis. Classification (NCBI taxonomy): domain Eukaryota; kingdom Metazoa; phylum Chordata; class Mammalia; order Primates; family Cercopithecidae; genus Papio; species Papio anubis. Next base: position 43,994,615 of record NC_044983.1, on the reverse strand, counting down.
TCCCCATTTCTTGTTTTTGTCAGTTTTGTCAAAGATCAGATGTGTGGTGTTATTTCTGAGGCCTCTGTTCTGTTCCATTGGTCTATATCTTTGTTTTGGTACCATAACCATGCTGTTTTGGTTACTGTAGCCTTGTAGTATAGTTTAAAGTCAAGTAGCATGATGCCTCCAACTTTGTACTTTTTGCTTATTATTGTCTTGGCAATGCGGGCTCTTTTTTGGTTCCATATGAACTTTAAAGTAGTTTTTTCCAATTCTGTGAAGAAAGTCATTGGTAGCTTGATAGGGATGGCATTGAATCTGTAAATTACCTTGGGCAGCATGGCCATTTTCACGATATTGATTCTTCCTATCCATGAGCATGGTATGTTCTTCCCTTTGTTTGTGTCCTCTTTTATTTAGTTGAGCAGTGGTTTGTAGTTCTTGAAGAGGTCCTTCACATCCCTTGTAAGTTGTATTCCTAGGTGTTTTATTCTCTTTGTAGTAATTGTGAATGGGAGTTCACTCATGATTTGGCTCTCTGTTTGTCTGTTATTGGTGTATAAGAATGCTTATGATTTTTGCACATTGATTTTGTATCCTGAGACTTTGCTGAAGTTGCTTATCAGCTTAAGGAGATTTTGGGCTGAGACGATGGGGTTTTCTAAATATACAATCATGTCATCTTCAAGCAGAGACAATTTGACTTCCTCTTTTCCCAACTGAATACCTTTTATTTCTTTGTCTTGCCTGATTGCCCTGGCCAAAATTTCCAACACCATGTTGAATAGGAGTGATGACAGAGGGCATTCTTGTCTTGTGCTGGTTTTCAAAGGAAATGCTTCCAGTTTTTGCCCATTCAGTATGATTTTGGCTGTGGATTTGTCATAAATAGCTCTTATTATTTTGAGATACGTTCCATCAATACCTAGTTTATTGAGAGTTTGTAGCATGAAGCGCTATTGAATTTTGTCAAAGGCCTTTTCTGCATCTATTGAGATAATCATGTGGTTTTTGTTGTTGGTTCTATATGTGATCGATTACGTTTATTGATTTACATATGTTGAACCAGCCTCACATCCCAGGGATGAAGCCAACTTGATTGTGGTGGATAAGCTTTTTGATGTGCTGCTGAATTTGGTTTGCCAGTATTTTGAGGATTTTTGCATCAGTGTTCATCAGGGATATTGGTCTAAAATTCTCTTTTTTTGTTGTGTCTCTGCAAGGCTTTGGTATGAGGATGATGCTGGCCTCATAAAATAAGTTAGGGAAGAATCCTTTTTTTTTTCTAGTGATTTGAATAGTTTTGGAAGGAATGGTACCAGTTCCTTTTTGTACCTCTGGTAGAATTCGGTTGTGAATCTATCTGGTCCTGGACTTTTTTTGGTTGGTAGTCTATTAATTATTGCCTCAATTTCAGAGCCTGTTTTTGGTCTATTCAGAGACTCAACTTCCTTCTGGTTTAGTCTTGGGAGAGTGTATGCGTCCAGGAATTTACCTATTTCTCCTAGATTTTCTAGTTTATTTGCATAGAGGTGTTTATAGTATTCTCTGATGGTATTTTGTATTTCTGTGGTATCAGTAGTGATATCCCCTTTATCATTTTTTATTGCACCTATTTGATTCTTCTCTTTTTTCTTCTTTATTAATCTTGGTAGTGGTTTATCAATTTTGTTGATCTTTTCAAAAAAAAAAAAAACCAGCTCCTGGATTCATTGATGTTTTGAAGGGTTTTTTGTGTGTGTCTCTATCTCCTTCAGTCCTGCTCTAATCTTAGTTATTTATTGCCTTCTGCTACCTTTTGAATTTGTTTGCTCTTGCTTCTCTAGTTCTTTTAATTGTGATGTTAGGGTCTCGATTTTAGATCTTTCCTGCTTTCTCTTGTGAGCATTTAGTGCTATAAATTTTCCTCTACACAATGCCTTAAATGCATCCCAGAGATTCTGGTACATTGGTCTTTGTTCTCATTGGTTTCAAAGAAAATCTTTATTTCTGTCTTCATTTCGGTGTTTACTCAGTAGTCATTCAAGAGCAGGTTGTTCAGTTTCCATGTAGTTGTGTGGTTTTGAGTGAGTTTATTAATCCTGAGTTCTAATTTGATTGCCCTGTAATCTGAGAGACAATTTGTTGTAATTTCTGTTCTTCTACATTTGCTGAGGAGTGCTTCACTTCCAATTATGTGGTCAGTTTTAGAATAAGGCCAATGTGGTGCTGAGAAGAATGTATAATCTGTTGATTTAGGGTGGAGAGTTCTGTAGACGTCTATTAGGTCTGCTTGGTGCAGAGCTGAGTTCAAGTCCTGGATATCTTTGTTAACCTTCTGTCTCATTGACCTGCCTAATATCGACAGTAGGGTATTAAAGTCTCCCATTATTACTGTATGGGAGTCTAAGTCTTTTTGTAGGTCTCTAAGGACTTGCTTTATGAATCTGGGTGCTCCTGTATTGGGTGCATATGTATTTAGGATAGTTAGCTCTTCTTGTTGAATTGATCCCTTTACCATTATGTAATGGCCTTCTTTGTCTCTTTTGATCTTTGTTGGTTTAAAGTCTATTTTATCAGAGACTAGGATTGCAACCTCTGCTTTTTTTTTTTTTTTTTTTTTTTTTTTGCTTTCCATTTGCTTGGTATATCTTCCTCCATCCCTTTATTTTGGGCCTATGTGTGTCTCTGCACATGAGATGGGTCTCCTGAATACAGCACACTGATGCATCTTGACTCTTAATCCAATTTACCACTCTGTGTCTTTTAATTGAGGCACTTGGCCTATTTACGTTTAAGATTAATACTGTTATGTGTGAATTTGATCCTGTCATTATGATGTTAGCTGGTTATTTTGCCCATTAATTGATGCAGTTCCTTCACAGCATTGATGGTCTTCACAATCTGGCATGTTTTTGGAGTGGCTGGTACCAGTTGTTCCTTTCCACATTTAGTGTTTCCTTCAGGAGCTCTTGTAAGGCAGACCTTGTGGTTACAAAATCTCTCAGCATTCACTTGTCTGTAAAGGATTTTATTTCTCCTTCATTTACGAAGCTTAGTTTGGCTGGATATGAAATTCTGGGTTGAAAATTCTTTTCTTTAAGAGTGTTGAATATTGCTCCCCACTCTCTTCTGCCTTGCAGGGTTTCTCCCAAGAGATCTGTTGTTAGTCTGATGGGCTTCACTTTGTGGGTAACCCAATGTTTCCCTCTGGCTGCCCTTAATGTTTTTTCCTTCATTTTAACCTTGGTGAATCTGATAATTTTGTGTCTTGGGGTTGCTCTTCTCAAGAAGTATCTTTGTTGCATTCTCTGTATTTCCTAAATTTTAATGTTGGCCTGCCTTGGTAGGTTGGGGAAGTTCTCCTGGATAATATCCCGAAGAGTGTTTTCCAACTTGGTTCCATTCTCCCCATCACTTTCTGGAATACCAAACAAACGTAGATTTGGTCTTTTCACATGGTCCCATATTTATTGGAGGCTTTGTTAGCTTCTTTTTACTCTTTTTTCTCTAAACTTCTCTTCTCACTTTATTTCATTAATTTGGTCTTCAATCACTGATATCCTTCCACTTGGTTGAATTGGCTATTGAAGCTTGTGCGTGCATCACAAAGTTCTCGTGCCATGTTTTCAGCTCCATCAAGTCATTTAAGGTCTTCTCTACACAGTTTACTCTAGTTAGCCATTTGTCTAACCTTTTGCAAGTATTTTAGCTTCCTTGAGATAGGTTAGAACATGCCCCTTTAACTCAGAGAAGTTTGTTATTCAACCTTCTGAAGCCTACTTCTGTCAACTTGTCAAAGTCATTCTCCACCCAGCTTTGTTCCATTGCTGGCAAGGAGATGCAATCCTTTGGAGGAGAAGAGGTGCTCTGGTTCTTAGAATTTTCAGCTTTTCTGCTCTGGTTTGTCCCATCTTTGTGGTTTTATCTACCTTTGGTCTTTGATATTGGTGACCTACAGATGGGGTTTTGGTGTGGATGTCCTTTTTGTTTATGTTGATGCTATTCCTTTGTGTTTGTTAGTTTTCCTTCTAACAGTTAGGTCCCTCAGCTTTAGATCTGTTGGAGTTTGCTGGAGATCCACTCCAGACTCTGTTTGCCTGGATACCACCAGCAGAGGCTGCAGAAAAGCAAATATTGCTGCCTGATCCTTCCTCTGGAAGCTTCATCCCAGAGGGATACCCACCTGTATGAGGTGTCTGTTGGCCCCTACTGGAAGGTGTCTTCCAGTTAGGCTACATGGGGGTCAGGGACCCACTTGAGGAGGCAGTCTGTCTGTTCTCAGAGCTCAAATGCCATGCTGGGAGAACCACTGCTCTATTCAGAGCTGTCAGACAGGGATGTTTAATTCTGCAGAAGTTTCTGCTGGTTTTGTTCAGCTATGCCCTGCCCACAGAGTTGGAGTCTATCAAGGCAGTAGGCCTTGCTGAGCTGTGGTGGGCTCTGCCCAGTTCTAGCTTCTTGATCGCTTTGTTTGCCTACTCAAGCCTCAGCAATGGTGAACACCTCTTCCCCTGCCAGGCTGCAGCCTCTCAGGTCAATCTCAGACTGCTGCGCTAGCAGTGAGCAAGGCTCTGTGGGTGTGGGACATGCTGAGCCAAGCATGGGAGAGAATCTCCTGGTCTGCTGGTTGCTAAGACCATGGGAGAAGCACAGTATTTGGGTGTGAGTGTCCCGTTTTTCCAATTACAGTCTGTCATGGCTTGGAAAGGGAAATCTCCCAACCCCTTTTGATTCTTGGGTGAGGTGACACCCCACCCTGCTTCAGCTTGCCCTCGATGGGCTGCACCCACTGTTCAACCAGTCCCAATGAGACGAAATAGATATCTCAGTTGTTGGAAATGCAGAAATCACCCGTCTTCTGCATCGATCACGCTGGGAGCTGCAGACCAGAGCTGTTCCTATTCAGCCATCTTGGAAGGGAAAACTCACACACACACACACGAAATTTAAATAGTCATTATAAATATGCTCAAAGAACTATAGAAAATCATGTATACATAATTAAAATTACATATGAGAATGCTGTGTCACCAAATAGGAAATATCAAGAAACAGACAGAAAATCTGAAAAAAAAAAAAAAAAAAAAAAAAACCCAGAAAGTCTGAAGGGGTAATGTATAATCACTGAAGTGAAAAATTCCCTAGAGGGACTCAAGAGAAGATATAAAGTGATCAAAGAAAGAATCATTTACTTGAAAACAGGTCAATTGAGAGTATCTAGTCTGAATAACAAAAATAAAAAAGAAAGAAGAAAAAGAACAGGACCTCAGAGACTTGTGGGATGGCATCATGTGTATCAACATATGCATAATGTGAGTCCCAGAAGGAAAGGAAAGGGGCATAAAAAGTACTGGAAGAAATAATAACAGAAAATTTCCCAAATTTCATTAAAAATATTAATCTACACATCCAAGGAGCTCAACAAACTCTGAAAAGGATAAACTTAATGACTTCCAAACTTGGACAAGTTACAATCAAACTGTTGAAAACCCAAGACAAAGAGAAAATCTTGAAAGTAATAAGAAAAACAATTCATCAAATATAATGGATTGTCAACAAGATGATAAGCTGACATCTCATCAGAACACATACAAACTAGAGGCCAATGAGAATTCAAAGTGCTGAAAGAAAGTAAATGTCAATTAAACATTCTATACCCAGCAAAACTATACTTTATGAATGAAGGAAAAATTAAGACATTCTTCGATAAACAAAAACAGAGAGAATTTGTCACTAGCAGGCCTGCCCTACAAGAAATACTAAAAGGAGTCCTTCAGGTTAAAATGAAGTAACATGAGACAGTAATCTAAATGCGTATTAAGAAAGAAAGTATACTAGAAAAGGCAACTACAAAGGTAAACATAAAAGTCAGTGTAATGGTATTTTTTGTTTGCAACTCTTTTCCTATCTGATTTAAAAGATAATTGCTTAAAGCAATAATTCACATATTACTTAGTCATAGCACAAAGAAAAGTGGAAGAAATGAAGTAGTGTAGGAGTAATATATATCAATTGTTTTAAAAAAAGAAAAGAAAAGATTGGTTCCTGTTGTGATTAAATTGTAAAACAATAGCAGTGAAATGGTTGAGTTTTTTGTTTGTTTGTTTTCTTGAGACAGAGTCTCATTCTGTCACCCAGGCTGGAGTGCAGTGGCGCTGTCTCAGCTCACTGCAACCTCTGCCTCCCAGGTTCAAGTGATTCTACTTCCTCAGCCTCCCAAGTAGTGGCTGGGATTACTGGTGCCTGCCACCATGCCCAGATAATTTTTGTATTTTTAGTAGAGATGGGGTTTCATCATGTGTCCAGGCTGGTCTCAAACTCCTGATCTGAAGTGGCCTGCCCACCTTGGCCTCCCAAAATGCTGAGATTGCAGGTGTGAGCAACCATGCCCAGCCAAAGTATTTTTTTAATGAATATATTTAAGTGTATTAGGTAGCAATAATTTTCTTTGCAATGATTTCTACATTTATAAAAATAAAGTTGAAAAATCAAATATTCATTTTAAAATTGGCATAATTAAAAGAAGCTGACAACTGAAAATATTTGGATAGTTCAATACTCCACTTTCAATGATGGATATAACAACTAAGCAGAGTGTCAACAGAAAAATAAAATACTTAATATTATAAACCAACTAGACATAACAGAAATCACTCAATAACAGCAGGATATACTTTTCTCTGAAATCATCATGAAACTTTTTCCAGTTTAGAACTACAAATTAGGCCATAAAATGACCTTCAATAAATATAAAGTGATTAAAATCGTACAAAATGTTATCTCATAAAATAAAATAAAATTAGAAATCAGTAACAGAAATAAATGGGAAATTCACAAATATGTGGAAATTAAATGCATATTGCTAAATAACAAATGTGTAAAACAAGAAATTACATGAAAAATTAAAAAATATTTTGAGATGAATGAAACCAGAACCATAACATGTCAAAACATATGGAATTTTTATAGCTGATATGTAAATATGTAAATGCCTACCTTTAAAAAGAAATCAATATCATAATTTGCAATCTTAAGAAACTAAGGGAAAAGACAGAAAACTAAATTCAAAGCAATCAGAAGGAAGATGAAGGAAGGAAAGATAAATTAGAGACAACCAACAAAACTAAAATTTGCTTCTTTGCAAAGAGTAATAAAATTTAGAAATCTTTAGGTGTTTGGCCAAGAACAAAATAGAGAAGACTCAAATGACTAAAGTCAGGAATGATAAGAATGGACATCCCTACCAACATTAGAGAAATAAAAAGAATTATGAAAGAATACTATGAACAACTGTATGACAACAAATTAACCTAGATGAAATGGATAAATTGCTAGAAAGACATAAATTACCAAAAATGACTCAAGAAGAAATAGATAATCTGAATAGACATGTAATAAGAGACTGAATTAGAAATTTAACAATTTCTCACAAAGAAAAGCCTAGAATCAAATGGCTTCACATGAATTCTACCAATCATTTAAGGAAGAATTAGTACCAATACTTCACAAAGTCTTTTAAGAAATAGAAAATGAAGAAAAACTTCCCAGCTAATTCTAAGTATCACCCTCATACCAAAACTGGATAACAACATCACAAAGAACAAAAACTATAGGCCAGGCATGTTGGCTCATGCCTGTTATTCCAGCACTTTGAGGGGCCAAGGCAGGTGGATCATTGAGGCCAGGAATTCAAGATTAGCCCAGCTAACATGGTGAAACTCCGTCTCCACTAAAAATACAAAAAACTTAGCCGGGCATGGTGGTGGGTGCCTGTGGTCCCAGCTACTGAGGAGGCTGAGGCAGGATAATCGCTTGAACCTGGGAGACGGAGGTTGCAGTGAACTGAGATCATGCTGCTGCATTTCAGCCTGGGCAACAGAGCGAGACTCTGTCTCAAAAAAAAAAAAAAAAAAAAAAAAAAAACACAGAAACACAAGAAGAAAAAAAAAAAAAAAAAAAAAAAAAAAACGAAAAAACAAAAGAAAGAAAAAGAAAAGAAAAAACTATAGACAAATGTTCCATATGAATGTAGACGCACTCCTCAACAAAATACTAGAAAATCAAATTTAAAAGCATATGAAAACGTTATACACCATTACCAAGTGGAAGTTATCCCACGAATGCAAAGTTTATTTTACATCCAAAAACGCATCATATTAAAGTAAAGGAAAAAAACTACACCATTGGCTCAACAGATGTAGAAGCATTTGTCAAAATCTAACACATTTTTATGACAAAAATTTTTAACAAACTAGCAATGCAAGGAAATTTCTTCAACCTGATAAATAGTATCTATGAAAAACTCTCAGCTGAGATCACAGTGAAAGACAATGTCTTCCCACTAAAAGTAGGAAAAGAATAAGGATGTTCACTGTCACCACTTCCATTTAACATCATACTTGAGATTCTAGTCAGAGCAATTAAGCAATAAAAAGAAATGACAGTCAGGCTGGGTGCAGTGGCTCACACCTGTAATCCCAGCACTTTGTGAGACTGAGGCAGGTAGATCACCTGAGGTCAGGAGTTTGAGACGAGCCTGACCAACAGAAAACCTCTCTCTACTAAATACAAAAAATTACCTGGGCGTAGTGACACATGCCTGTAATCCCAGCTACTTGGGAGGCTGAGGCAGGAGAATCACTTGAACCCAGGAGGCAGATGTTGCAGTGAGCCGAGATTGCACCATTGCACTCTAGTCTGGGCAACAAGAGCAAAACTCCATCTAAAAATAATAATAAATTTAAAAAAAAAAATCCAAATTGGAAAAGAAGTAAAACTATTTCTATCCGCAGATGACATGATCTTGTATATTGAAAATCCTGATGAAAAGCTATGAGAACGAATAAATAAGTTCAGCAAAATTTCAGGATGCATAAATCAAAGTACAAAAATCAGTTGTATTTATGTATACTAGCCATGAACAATCCAAACATAAAAATAAAAAACAATTTCACTTACAATAGTATCAAAAAGAATAACATAAATTAGGAATAAATTTTAATGAGAAAGTACAATATTTGTATGCTGAAAACCACAAAACATAGTTGAAAGAAATTGACCCAAATAAATAGAAAGAAAGGTATCTCATGCTCATGGATCAGAAGACTTAATATTGTTAAGATGGGGATATTCTCTAAATTGACCTATAGATTCACCACAATTTTTTTTTTTAATTCCAACTTACTGTTTTGAAGAAATTGACACATTCATCATAAAATTTACACGTAAATGCAAGGGATTCAAAATAACCAAAACAATATTTTAAAAAGAAGAACAAAGTTAAATGACTCACAGTTTCTTATTTTAAAACTTATTACAGGCACAGTGGCTCACGCCTGTAGTCCTAGCACTTTTTTGTGTCACAGAGTGACACAAAAATAAATAAATAATACTTACTACAAAACTACAATAATCATGAAGGTGTGGTATTGGCATAAGGGTAGACATACAGACGAATAAAGTAGAATGAGAGTCCAGAGATTTACCTATACATACAGACTCAATCGATTTTTGACAAGGGTACCAAGACAATTCAATGGGGAAAGAATAGTCTTTTCAACAAATAGTACTGAGACAACTGGATACACACATGCAAAAGAATTAAGTTGGATCTCTAGCTCATACTACATATTCAAAAATCATTTCAAAATGTATCATAGGCCTAAAAGTGAGGGTTGAAACTATAAAACTCTTAGAATAAAACATAAAAGTCATCATGACCTTGGATTAAGCAGTGTCTTCCTAGATGTGATGCAAAAGCATGAGCAACAAAAGAAAAAAGAGATACATGAACTTCATCAGAGTTTAAAACCATTGTTCTTTAAAGGACCTCATCAAAAAAGTGAAAAAACAACCTATAGAGAAGAAAAAAATATTTTCAAATAATATATGATAAGGGACTTGTATCAAGGATATATAAAGAACTCTTGCAACTATAATAACAAATTTGAGTAGCTATTTCTCTAAAGAAAATATGTAGTTGGCCAATAAACACATTAAATGATACTCAACATCATTAGTCATTCATAAGGAAAATGTAAATCGATATAATAATGAGATACCATTTCACATTCACTACGATGGCTACATCAATAAGGTGGACAAGGACAACTGTTGGTGAGGATGTGGAGAAACAAAACCTCACAATTCCACTGTTTTGTATATGTCCATGAGAAATTAAACATATATGTACACAAAAACTTGAACACAAAAGTTCATAACAGCATTATTTATAATGGCTAAAATGGGGAAGTAACCCAAATGTTTGGGGATTTTCATTCCTTTTTATTGTGGAATAATAATCTTTCTGGAAGAGACGAAGCATTTCAATTGGTAGACTAAATGAAGAAGGCCCACCCTCACCAATGTGGATGAGTATCTCCAAAGGGCTGAGTTCCTGAACATAACAATAAGATGGGGGAAGGGGTAGGGCAAGGGAAGGATGGAATAATATTCCACCATAAAAAGGAGTGAAGTACTGATACATGCTACAGTATAGATGACCTTGCAATCATGTTAAACTTTTTAAAGCAAGTCACAAAAGACTACATATTGTATAATTATATGTGTAAGACACATCCAAAATAGGCAAATCTAATTTTTTTAGATAACCTACAGAATATGGGTTAGCGGTTTTCACAGGGAAATAGGGAATAGAGGAGATAAGGTTTATTTGGCAGTTGATGAAAATTCTTTAAAATTAGATAGCTGTGATGTTTGCACAACTCTATGAATATACTAAAAACCACTGAATTGTATATTTTGAATGGATGAATTTTATGATAAATGAATTAAATCTCAATAAGGCTATTATTTTCTTAAAGCTGTTCTAGATTTTGATATGCCAAAAGAAAAAACGTTACAAGAAAAATACCATAAAAATCTACAAGATATTCTGTATTTAAATGTGACTAAAAAGTTGGGCTTCATGTTAATTAGTATGCTAATCTCTGAGAAAGAGCATGACCCACTTCAGAATTTCTGTGTATGTTTCAGCTATTGCAACTGTTATGTTACCATTATTTTAATATTATCATAAGGATACCTTCTGCAATGACTTTGATGCTGAGTTTTTTTACTGGTGCGTAGTGTGGTAGACTGGTTATGTCAAGCTGGGAACTATATTTTTCAGAATTCCCTTTCCTGTGTGTTCCAGTTTAGAGTTAGCCAAAAGAAGAACTTCTGAGAGATTTGGGAAGCAGAGGTTGAGCAGTGATCATTGTCTGTGATAGTTGATTTTATGTCAATTTGACTAGGTTAAGGGATGCCCAGACAGCAGGTAAACATTATTTCTGGACAATCTGGGAGGGGTTTCTGGAAGAGATGAAGCATTTCAGTTAGCAGACTAAGTGAAGAAGGCATACCAATGTGAGTGAGCATCTCCAATCTGAATTCCTGAACACAAAAACAAGGCAGGGAAAGGGAGAATTTGCCCTCTTCTTTGACTGGGACATCCATCCTCTCCTGCCCATCAGAGCTCCTGGTTCTCACAGCTTTGGTCTTGCACTGAATTATACCACCGACTTTCCTAGGTGTCCAGTTTGCAGACAGTACATGGCAGGGCTTCTCAGTCTCCATAATCTTGAGTCAGTTCTCATAATAAACCTTCTCTCTCTTCATTCTCTTGGTTCTATTTCTCTGGAGAAGCCTGACTCACAGACAGTTTTCTCCAGATCAGATGATGTGGTGAAGATCAGATACAAGTGTTGGGTGAGCTCTAGGCAGTCCTTCTCCCTTGCCCCCTCTCCAGTCCGGCTGCCAATCTTGACCTGTGATCCCACTGAACAGGGCTTGAGCTCACCACAGAGCCTGCTTGGGGAACCAGGAGGCAGCCTGTATGGGGAAAATGTGGATGTCCCTGGAGCTCCTGGCTGCAGTCTCGCTTTGGCAGTGGACTTGGTGGGGCCAGCTCCTCAGCCTGGAAGTGTTCTGATGCCTCCTCTGACCCCCACTTCCCACTGGGACCCCCAAATCCTTAGATGTGTAAGGCTGATAGCCAACATAAACCTTTACCTCATGAGGCTCTTAGGACACTGTCCCCAGGCTGAGCCTTGGCAGAGCCCTAGGTCTTCCATCCACATTCGTTCCTTTGTTCAGGAAACATGTTTTGAACAAGGAAGAGGCTTTCAGTGCCTCTGGGCTTCCTGCCTGGTTGACCCAGACAATTCAGCAGCCATGGACCAGGAGAGCACAGGCCTTGGGAGTCCCCTCTTCTGGGTGAGGTCACAGAGCAGGTGACAGAGTGACATCAATTCTGAGATCTGCAGGGATGACCACCAGTCAGATGAAAGCTGTCCCCAAGGCAGGCATGACAAAGCAATTGACATGGTTTGGCTGTGTCCCCACCCAAATGTAATCTTGAATTCAAGATGTAGCTCCTGTAATCCCCACTTGTCGTGGGACGGACCTGATGGGAGGTAATTGAATCATGGAGTGGGTCTTTCCCTTGCTGTTCTCGTGATAGTGACTGTCTCATGAGACCTAATGGTTTTATAAAGGGCAGTTCCCCTGCACATGCTCTCTTCCCTGCCACCATGTAAGACCTGCCCTTGCCCCTTCTTGCCTTCTGCCATGATTATGAGGCCTCCCCAGCCATGTGGAGCTGTGAGTCCATTAAACCTCTTTCCTTTATAAATTACCTAGTCTCAGGTATGTCCTTATCAGCAGTGGGAGAAGAGACTAATAGAGCAACTCAGCACTGAGTGGGGCAGGTGAGCTGGGAGCAGAGGCTGAGGCTGCAGCAAGATGAGCAGGGCTGCTGGAGAAGGTTTCTAACGCAGCCCTGACCTGGGCACCTGCGACCAGGTTCACTCCATGGCTTCCCTTTGCCTGGTCTCCAGGGCCTGCTGCGCACTGCGGGCCACTGCCCAGCGCTCCAGTGCAGCCCAGGCCTTGCCCTTGCGTCTGCACTAGCAGCTGCCGCGTGGGCGTTTCTCTGCCGCGTGGGCGTTTCTCCGCCTCAGGTTCCCTTCCCTTCCCTTCCGGCGGGCTCCCCTGCACTGCCTGCCCACACTGGACATTCTTGGGAGACCCTCCTGTCCACTATCTCAGTAGTCCAGGGCCGTCTCGTGCGGAGCCCCCAGCAACGATGGGGCCATACGCAGGGAACGGCACCTGGAGGCTGTTGCCAGAGGAGCCCGCCGAGGAGGCTTCGTGGTTTCCTTGGTTGCCGCGTTCTGAATACTCCGCAGGCACCGGGCTGTAGTGCGCGTTCATCTTTGTGGGATGCTGGGCTTTTCAGTTCCAAATGGAGGGCAAAGTATTTGTATCCATGAAGAGCATTACCAATAGAACTAACCTGCAATTCAAAACTAATTCCTTTTTTAAGAGGAAAGCGTAAAAAACTAATAATAATAAAATAAAATTACAAATATAAATATAAATAAATAATAAAAATAAAATAAATTGGTTGCCTTTCGTTTCGAAGAGTAAATATGCAACAGAGTTTCCAAGTTAATACAGGAAAATGTGGACAATTCAGTAATTAAATGCATCCTTTTGCCAGACATCTCTAGAGGCCTAGTGCATAACTGCTAAGTCCTGGGAATAAGGCACACTCCCTGCTCATCCAAGGAGAGAGCGATTGAGAAAGCAAGCATTTAGTTACAAATCCACTGAGCACTACCACCCACAAATGGAAACTGTAGGGGGGTGATAGTGTCCCCTAAATTCCTGTCCACTTGGAACTTCAGAATGCAACCTGACTTGGAGACAGGGTCTTTGGAGATGTGATTAATTAAGATGAAGTCATACTGCATTTAAGCTGGGCCCTAAATCCAATGACCGTTGTCCTTAGAAGAAGTGGCGGGGACACATAGAGATACATGCAGAGAAGTAAACAGGACATGGAAAAAGAAAGTGATTAAGGATCTTCAGAGGAGGAATTTACCCTGGACTATATGGGTGGCCCTAAATGCAATAATCTCTGTCCCTATGATATAGAAACACAGAGAAGGCTGCATGGCCAGGGAGGCAGAGGTTGGAGTGCTGTGGCCACAAGCCCAGGAAGGCCAGCAGCCACCGGAAGCTGAAGAGGCAAGGAACAGACTCTCTTTCACCCGGAAAGCCCAGAGGGACCCAACCCTGCCAGCCTCTGCATGGGCAAGAAAATGAATTTTTGTTGGGTCGAGTCACCCAGTTCATGGTAATCTGTTAAGCTACAGGAAACCGATCCAGAACCTTTGACCTCCTTGTCCTCCAGAGTCCGTCCTTCTGCTCCACCTGCTTGGCTGTCTGTCATGAGAGTGGTATGAGAGTCCTTCTAGTATTCTAACCATTGCAAACAAGCAGATTCCTTGCAGGGACAGCACACGAAGAGCTTGGAGACCTCCATGCACAATCCTAGAGGGGAGCCAAGTGCTCTTCCAAGTGCTTTGCACACTTTCTCTAATTTAACCCTCGAGCAGCACTAATTGATGAGCACTATTGCTTTGCTTGTTTGCCAATGGGGAAACTTCCGTGTGGGGATGTTGGGTTACAGCTGAGGCAACAGCTCACAGGCGACAAAACTGGGGTCTGACCTGGCTTCAAAGCCCTGCTTCCCTCACCCAGCTGCTGGCCTGTCAGGTAAGGAGCTTCCTCTGAGTTGTATCTGTTTTTGGAATACTTTGGGGAATAACCCATTTTAGATCTTGTCCAATGCAAATAAAGCTCAGTGTGCTGGATGAATGCAAGGGACATACTTTCCCATCATGATCAGCTCAGAGAGAGAATTCATCAGCCAGTTTGCCTTAGAAACACCACACAACATCCAACAAATCCAAGGCTGAGCCAAGAGAAGGTTTAGCCAAAGTAGATAAACACAAGAAATCCCCTTTTCAATCAAGAATATTTCCCCTACAATTTTTCACTGTAAATTGTGCATCTTGATGGGAGACCAGTCATTCCCTTCCGTAGCCTTCCTGTGACACCAGCAGGACAGCCGGGCAGATGTGTCCACAGATGGACTCTGCCCACCAGGAGGAAGGCGAAGCCCCCAGCCATGTGTCTGAGAGTTGGCTAGGACAGACCTAAGTTGAAATTATAACTGGTTAGTAAAAAATCTAATCTTGGGAATCCCCTCTTAAGCAAATGTTGCAATTTTAAGTACTCTATCAATATTGTGGAAAGTCCAAATAAAACTATCACAAAATGAAAAATGTTCCAGCCCATTAAGCCTGACTTTTTAAAATAGTACTTTTTACATTTGCTTAAATCGGATTTAGGTGGGGAAAGATTTTGGTTGAAGTTTTTTTTTTTTACTTTTATTTTTTTGAGACTGAGTCTCGCTCTTTCACCCTGGCTGGAGTGCAGTGACGAGATCTCGGCCCACTGCAAGCTCCACCTCCCAGGTACACGCCATTCTCCTGCCTCACCCTCCCAAGTAGCTGGGACTACAGGTGCCCGCCACCACTCCCAGCTAATTTTTGTATTTTTAGTAGAGAAGAGGTTTCACCGTGTTAGCCAGGATGGTCTCAATCTCCTGACCTTGTGATCCACCCACCTCAGCCTCCCAAAGTGCTGGGATTACAGGCATGAGCCACTGCGCCCAGCTGATTTTAGTTGAAATTATAATTTCTTAGTGAAATACATAATCTTTGTGCTGAGACATTTTGCTATCTCTGCTCCCTGGGAAATGTAGCAATAGAGAATGACACCCTACGCTGACCTGTTGAACTCAGGATATGAATGGGGCAGTAGGGATCTGGCATCCAGACAGCTGGCAACAAGCTCCTGAGGTGCCTGTATATCCCCGCCTGGCGGAGTACAGCCTGACAAGCCCTAGCCCCTGCCTGGGAAGATGGCCAGGAGGCACGGGAGCAGGAGCTCACAGACAGAGGGGCCCCAGGATCAGAGGAGGCTGAAGCTGTGTTACTTACCATTAGCACGCCTTCCCCTACATACTCTGTGGCTTCCAAGCTCCATTTGCCCCTTATAAATGGCGATTATAATCTTAAAATATCTTATAGGACTGTTGGGAACGTGAGTGAGGCTTAGCACAAAGCTAAGGGCTCAGTAACTGATCATTAAGATTCCCTAGAGCACCACAATTGTGGGGAAATCACAAATGAGTGTGTCTGATGGATCATTTTCAAAGGGTTTTTTTTTTCTTCAGTCTCCATGTCCCCACTCCCACCCCCAGCCCCTGGTAAACACTATTCTGCCCTCTGCTTCTGTGAGTTTGACTTTTTAGGATTCCACATATAAGTGAGGTCATGCAGTATTTGTATTTCTGTGCCTGGCTTATTTCACTTAGCATAATGTCTTCTAGGTTCATCCGTGTTGTCACAAATGACGTATTTCCTTCTTTTTCAAGGCTGTATATTCCATTGTGTATATACACCACATTATCTTTAGCCAAGGTAAGTCTCTAGCTCCAGCCCAGACCTTCTTCTCCAGTGCTCTCCACAACCCACTCTGGAAGAATTCTTTTCTCTTAAACTGCCCATTCTCCCTCAAGCACATCCCCATGGAGAATGCTGGGAAATGGAGAAGAGGAAGTCTCCATAAAGAATTAACAGCAGGAAGGCAAGATAAAGAGTCTTGAAGTTCAGCAGACTAAGGAGCTCCTCCTTTTTATAACTTTATGTCTGCCGAGTGTGTGCCTTACATTCCAAGGACAAGTGCATTTTGCTCAGTACGCCTCATTACTCAGTGAAACTTGATACGAAAGCATCCCCCTCGCCCATCCAGCACTCAAGCCTTTGCCATCAGTCTTTCCCTAGAGCTGAGATTTTGCTCTCAGGGGCCTTTTGCAAAAGCCCATATCCCTTTCCTCTCTGTGCCCCCAGGCCAGGCAGGCTGAAGGCAGCAGTGCCTCCTGCAAAGACTGTGCCTGGTGTTCATGGCAGCCATGAGGTCAAGTAAATGCCAGAGACTAGTGACCACTCCTGCCATGGGTGGAGCTGTCCTTCACCATCACCAGAAGGGCAAGAGAATCTCACAGGGAAAATCCCCAGGCATTTGTGTCCAGCTACATTTGACTCCATAGATTAACTGTGGGTTCATCAGTGTTGCTCAATTTGCAATGAGCTGGCAAAGGCTAGCAGCTTCAAGAATGCAGTCTGGGCTTTACTTCCCACCAACCAAGGCCCTTGGATAAGTCACAGTGACTTATTCTGGGAAATAATTAACTTCTTTGAAAAATCAGATTAATGCTAATATCTGCCAGTTTTCCTGGGCAAACAGAAAGTTTCGTTCATGACAGTAAAACACCACATAATGTGTTCTCCATGTTGAGACATTACACTCACAGTTGAAGTCAGGACTGTGATCCCTAGTATATCAAGCTGTATTAGTGATACATGATGGGTGTATAGTTTTGAAAACTTTGAAAGTGGTTTCAACATAGAAGATGCCATTTAGTCCGCCAGGGCTGAAGTCATTGCCTCCATTTCCTGGAAGAGAACAGATGCAGAGAAGTTAGTATGGTTCATGGCGGGGTGGAGGTGGGGGTGGGACCTGGTCTTGTGCCCTTTGCAGGACAGTGGGTTGGCAGAGAGCTTTGCTGAACAGTGGCAAATTACAATGTGGGTACAAATAGAACCGCAGTGCCGTGGGTCACTCAGATGTCCTGAACAATGCGTGGTACAGTGAGACACAGAGGGGTCAGAGATGAAATGGAAAGTGAGACACTCACACCTCCTGCCCCACACCTGCTGGTTTCTCCCCCCAAAACAACTTCCCCCATCTCACCTGTGCCCTCCTCCCTCTGTTCACAATTTCCCCACCTGAGTTTGCCTTTGTTATAGCACTGTTACTGGTAGAGGGTCTTGACCGCAAGTTGTTCAGGTTCTTGGCATTTTGAACAAAGAATTGGGCAAAATGCACAGCAAAGCAACAAAAGAATGAAGCAACGGAAGAATGAAAGCAGGGATTTATTGAAAACGAAAGTACGCTCCACATTGTGGGAGCCTGCCGACCAGTGCTCAAGGGCCGGGACAGAATATTGTCTAGACCATTGGCCACTTCATGCTCACCTCATGTAAATGAAGTGGTGGCCTGCAATTGATTGCCAAAAGCAACCAATCAGAGGCTGAAGTGGAGTTACAAAGGGCACACTCCTATGCAAGTATCTGATTTGTTGCTTTTTGCAACGAATTAGAGGCTAAGATGAAGTTACAAAGTTGCAAACAAAGACAATTTTCAATCTGCCACACAGAAAATATGAGGGATTGGAGTAGCCGCCTCTGGTCCTTTTGTTACTTAGGCGTGGAAAGTTACGATTTTCCTTTCAATTTAGTTCTAGGAAATTGGGGTGAAACAGCTTTATGTTCTCTGCTTCCAGATCCTATTCTCCTGCCTCAGTACCTGTTAAACTTCTCTGTCTTCCCAATCAGGCTGACAAGCTCCTGAGGGCAATGGCCCTAAAACGACATCACAGTGGCCTGATAGTGAACACACGGACCATCCAAAACAAATCTGCTTCAAAGGCAAATGACATGCGTGAGAGAGGCTACCCAGGGCCAGGTAGGCTGTCTTGGGGGGTGAGCAGCACAGAGAGGAAGCATGAGAGCACCTTCAGTGCATCAGCCTGTGCCAGTACCATGTGTGTAAAGACACAGGAGATGATGGCAAGGAGTTTTAACATCTACCTCCTTGATATC
Organism: Papio anubis; assembly: GCF_008728515.1. Lineage (NCBI taxonomy): Eukaryota > Metazoa > Chordata > Mammalia > Primates > Cercopithecidae > Papio > Papio anubis. The sequence goes on along the minus strand of NC_044983.1, from coordinate 43,976,067 downwards.
CCCATATGCTAATTTTTGTGAGAAATATTTTGAATACCAAAATTAATTTTTGTTGAACATTGTGTGTGCTCTTGGACTATATAACCTTTATGTGCACTAAAGGCTGAACTTACCCTAGCTCATCTGACTTTTAGCCCCCATCCCCCTCTTACTATGGATATCTCAGGAGAAGAGGTCCCACAAACTGGAGTTTCCAGTTCACCCCAAGATTCATCGACAGGGACACTCCATGCGATATCCACAGACAAAAGAACATTGAGTCAACCCTGACCACAGTGACTCAGGCATGGACACACCTGGCCCTGCTGAGAAGCCCTAGCCACAAGCCAGAGTGGTGAGCAGGGCAGGGACTCCTGTGGGGCATGGAGGGTGCAATGTATCCTCTAGGGCAGGCCAGCTGCCTGTGGGGGCCCTCGGACCATCCTGGCATCTCACTCTTCAATCCAAAATGGGGCTTCCAACCTACTGGAGAGTCCCCTGTTTCCTGCGGTTTGTACCCTCACCTAAGCAAACAGCCACATCTTGCCTACATCTTGGCGTTTTTGGAAACACCATAATTATATAATGTGATGTGTCAGTGGTAGTCTTTTCCCATTGTGACAGATTTTCCTTCCATATGAACTGTGTGTATGGCCCTAAAGTGTGTTTAAAAAGTGAACCACAGCTTACCCAAGGCCGGACTGACCAAAGCATGGGACATGCACCTCGCAGCAGTCCTTGAATCAGAGGTGTCCAGCTGCCCGCTCTCTCCTGGCCTTGTTGCCTCATTTAATTTAGTTCCAGGGAGTCAATACATGTATTATTTTAAAGGAAAAATGAAAACATTCCAGAAGAACATTTGAGTATAATTTCAAGCTCAAAAAGAACACAAAGATCACTTTACAAAGAAGTCCTATAATGAATAAACTCTTCGTGGGGGGTGGGGGAAAGCAGAAAAAATAAAGTTGGATTTCCTTGGGATCCACTCAGCTCTTTAATTCTGACTCTCAGTTACTAACAAAACATTCTCCCGTGCAGCCCTTCACCCCACACGGCTCCATCAAGCAGGAAACTCAGGAGCCTTTACCAAAATTGGCGCATGACTGTTTTCAAATGAATCATCAGCTTGCTATTGTTCTTTCAAGGAATTTTTAGGAAAGAAAGAAAACAAAATTCTCCAGATTCCAAGATTTGGTGATAGATGTTTGTTGTCTTCTTGGCCCTCTTCTGTAAAGAACTTCAGCAAAATCAAAGAACAGATGCATTTTTAATAGATAGAAAGATGAGAGAAAACTAAAAGAAAAAAATGTGGTGGTTGCTAGGGGAGGGGTGTGGGGTAAGGGATTGGGAAGACAAGATACAAAATCTCAAGAAGATCAATAAATCTATTGTAGGACACGGGTGACTGTAGTCAATAACAATATATTCTATCTTTGAAAATTGCTAAGAGAAGATTTTAAGTGTTCTCATCACAAAAAAAAGTATGTGAGGAAATGCATGTGTTAATTAGCTCAATTTAGCCATTCCACAATATACACATATTTCCAAACAACATGTTGTACACCATAAATATATACAATTTTTATTTGTCAATCCAAAAAAAATAAATCTTCTGAAGTGGAGAATCTAAATGGAAAGAAATATAAAGAAAAATATATTGATTAACAGATAAAACAGCTGACTCCAACTTTAGTTGAGCCTCTGATATTTGGGGTCCTGACTGGCTCCGCCCTTCCCTTGCTCCCTGGCTTCCCGCTGGTCCCGGGCTGGCAGCTCTGGGCTTGCTTCCCTCAGCCGCGGCCCTCCTCCCGTACCCTGGAAGATCTGACCCGACACAGTAGCCTCGGTACCATCTGCGGACTGGGAACCTCCCAGTCTGTGTTCCCAGCCTGACCTTCTTGGGGTCCAGTCCGGAAGCTCTCGCTGCCTGCCAGGCCTTCCCTGCTGGAGACCAGTCACATCCTGCAGCCTAAATTTCCCAGAAGAACCTCATTTTCGCCACGCGACACTGAGCCTCTGTAATGACTCCTTGTTCTCCATGGAAGGCCCGGACCCCAGACCTGGCCTGGGGACTCTGTCGGCCCGCACCGCCCCCAGCCAGCGTGCCCAGCACAGTCCTCATGCCCCTCTGCGGTGAGGCACAGCACTCAGTCCCACGGGCCCCTTGCTCACGCTCTCCCTTCTGCCTGGACGGTGCTCTCTCTGCCCTTTTCCACCTGACTGACGTCTACTCTTCCTGTACATTTCAGCTGAGATAAACCAGACCCTGAAAAGGCCTTCCTGACTTGCTAGGCAGGCCGGCCCTGCTAGGCGCGTCCGCTCCGTGCACCTGACCCTGGGCTGTGCCACACTCCTACCAGCCCCAGGGACTAGGGACAGACAGCATTTCTTACTCACTAGGAGGCACAGTGCCCGGCAGACAACAGGAAGTCGCAAGCGAATAAGCAAATGATTGCAGCATGAATAAATGAAGGTTATCGATTTCTTCCTGAGAACATACTTGCGGCTGGGCCCCACAGGAAAGTGCTAGAAAAGTTTTCATCTAGGTTTTCTTCAGGGATCATGGAAAGACACAAGGCCATTGGATAAATATAGCACTACTTCCTAGAGGACCTTATTTACTAAGTAATTAGCCGACATGATAGAAAACAATAATATCACTGCAAAGAGGCCTTTATAAGATTGACACAAAGGCCTCCAAGATGTATTTGAGAGTGCACCTGGCTACCCAGTTAACTTTGCTGCACATCCCCCAAGGGGGCCAGTCCGTCTGTCTGCTGGGCTCCTTCTCTGGAAAAGTCTGGGAAACATTTCCAGGGGGAGAAGCTCTCATGCTGTCCCCCTGAACACCTCACAGCAGCCCTCATGGTCAGCCTTTGAAGTGATGGTTTTTGATTCCTTACTTTTCCAAGTCAAAATCAGCACAGCCCTCAATGACTGGGGCTAGGAGCAGAGGTAGAGGAAGTTGGGAGGTGTTGGAGTAGGAGATTCAGGGAAGAAAGTTTACCATTTGAAATCATGTCATGTATCGAGAAGGGCATGGACCTTACAGACTGAACTTCCGGCTCTGCCACAGACACATGCAACCTTGGGTAAGGTAAGCCTCGGGTAATTAAATTAAATTTGCATGGAAAACCCCATTTAGGGCTTGGCTTACAACTGAGCAGCAGGCAGCAGGAGCTGGTAAGGATTCTATTCTCGTGACGGTCATTTGGAAGGCTGGTGCTTTTACCTTGCACACTGGGGATTCAACTCAGTCCTGACCCCACCACCTCAAGAAAACAATTCTCTTTCATTTCCTTAACACCTGATATGGTTTGCCCCCCACTCACCAACAAGCCCCAGTGTGTGATGTTCCCCTCCCTGTGTCCATGTGTTCTCATTGTTCAACTCCCACTTATGAGTGAGAACATACAGTGTTTGGTTTTCTGTTCCTGGGTTAGTTTGCTGAGAATAATGGCTTCCAGCTTCATCCATGACCCTGCAAAGGACATGAACTCATTCTTTTTTATGGCTGCATAGTACTCCATGGTGTATATGTGCCACATTTTTTTATCCAGCCTATCATTGATGGGCATTTGGGTTGGTTCCAAGTCTTTGCTATTGTGAATAGTGGTGCAATAAACATACATGTGCATGTGTCTTTACAGTAGAATGATCTATAATCCTTTGGGTATATACCCAGTAATGGAGTTGCTGGGTCAAATGGTATTTCTGGTTCTAGATCCTTAAAGAATCACCACACTGTCTTCCACAATGGTTGAACTAATTTACATTCCCACCAACAGTGTAAAAGCATTTCTGTCTCTCCACAGCCTCATCAGCATCTGTTGTTTCCTGACTTTTTAATCATTCCCATTCTAGCTCAGTCAGTGGTTTTCAACTGGGGCTTTCACATCACTTACCCATGAAGTTTTATAATGTACAGACATTCAGGACCTGCTCCTTCCTGAGTCTCTTTGCACTTCATATATTCTTGATATATTTTTAACTATATGCTCTAATATATTATGTCAGTATTATTATGTGTTGTATCTGAAGATATTGTCTCCACAAAAATCATGTTAATCCATTTTAATAAATTAGATGTGACAGCCTTTCTTCTTTGAAAATAGGGTTGTCTATGTTTGTGGGTATTTTATCTAAGTTTACTTGGACTGATTTTACTACCGTGTTTTGCATATGCCACAGCAACAGCACAATTTCCCTGTTGGTTGGATCATTCTTGTCATGAACTCTCATCAGACTTTCACTTTTGAAAATGGTCAGTAATAAGGTAACCACAGCCATTGTAAGTCTTTCTTCGTCTACACATTTTTTTTTTTCTTTTACTCTGATGTTTCTTTGAAAGCTTTACAATCAGCTATAGGCCAAGGTGCTATGGTTTCAAAAAAGAGTCTTCTCAGAACCCTGTGGAAAAGGTATCTGTTTAGGTGCGGATCTCTGATGGCATTGCCTAAACGATGTCTGTGGATTGAGTCAGGATTTCCAAGACTCTAGTTGAGAAGTAGATGGATTTGTGAGACTGCTGACCCAAGATCCAAGAATTAATTGCATACGGCTGAATGAACAGATGAGGAACGACTGTGGTTTTTGCTTAGAATGTTATTGATGTTTTAATATTCTATTCTCTGAATACATAAGGTAAGTGTTTTTACAGATAGTTAAGCTATCTGGAACTAACAATTTAGTAGACTCTGTTTTTGTAAGTGGAAATAAAGCATTTATAAGTGATATTTTATTCTCCTTGTCTGGGCCCTCCAGAAGTCAGAACTTTTATTGAGTGTTCTTACTTTTCATGGTAATATAATTGTTTGTCTAGGTTGGATAAGAATCTGTCCTCCTTGTAACAAGACAAAATTGGAAACACTGGTTCCATAACAAAGGCCATGACTGAAATGTCGTATTTGAGAATAATGGTTGTTTAATAAGATATGAACAGACACTTTTGAGGAACTAAGATTGACTATATGGAGCCAATGTTTACAAACTCTCCCAGGAATACTGGTGTGGTACCTGGCAAATATGTTCTCAGCCTTACAGATGAGCAAAGATTACTTCCTGGACAGCCCAAGAACATTAGGACAGCTTGGGTGGGGACCTCAAGAAGAGAAGAATTTGACCAAATTTATAGATATGTCAAGTGAAATCTAGTGGTTTGATCTAGCTTTGCCTGCCTAGCATCAAGAGGCTTTAAGAAATCCAATCTGAGATTCTTTATGAAAACGTCCAGAACAGCAAACTTAAGGCCAGCAAATTTAACACTCCTATAACACTTCCATAAATAAGTAGGCTAAATCTAATGAAACCAGCCTTATTTTGTGATCAAGAACAAGCTTTCTTTCATATTATCTTTAATCAAAAGGGGGATCGCTAAAGAGAATTGTGTGTTTGAGTAGAAAACTATAGCACTACCTGAGTTTATCGAACTCTGGCCCTGCCTGTGGGCTGTTTCTTCCCTCCTTTTGTAAATCGAGGTACCTGATGAATATGCATTCTCTGTCTTATCTGGCAAAGAATTGACTTCCTCCTACTTTGAAGAAGGTATTGATACCTACTTATAAATTAAATCAGACCCTATCACCTTACTCAGATTGTCAGTTTCCCTCAGTGTCTGGCTAAAACTCTCCAAGCAAACAGTTTCCATTTTTCTCCCTCCCTCCTGACTTGGTGTCACTGAGAATTCAAGCCTGATGTCCAGATCCCCTTGAACTCCAGGCTGCCTTTGCCTAGGTGACAGAACTCCAGGTGGCCCTTGCCTAGGATGGCAGAAGCTCAGTGAGCTGAAGCCTTTGGACTTGATCCAAACCTCCCAGAGCCCCACCCCACAGCAGACCCTGCATGGGGTGGATTCCCCTGGACAGGTCAGAAGGAAGTTGAGCAGAATGCTCAGGTCATGCACACCCTTGTACAAGAGGTAACCATACCTGTGCACAGCATCACAAGAACACCAGCAGCCTGGCTCAGGAACTGCAGAAACTCAGGGAATGGGGCTGCCTAGTGGCTTGGAACCCACTGAGAAAGGACAAGAGCCTGGGATGTTAAAGCAGTTAAACAGGGAGTTGTCTAGAGTCTCCTGGGATTCATAAGGGAGAGGAGCCAGGTCTTCCAAGCCACTGAGCCAGGCTAGAGGAGAGTCTTATCTCGGAATATGGGAGGGCAGGGTGTCCTGTGGGGCTGTCCATTTCTCTCTCAGATCACAAAACGGTAGAAGAGGATGAGGATATCTTATTTATTTATAACATGTTTAGGGGTACAAGTGCAGGTTTCTTACATACATTCATTGCAAAGTGGTGAAGTCTGGGCCTTCAGTGTAACCATCACCCAGATAGTGTACATTGTACCCACTAGGTGGTATTTCATCCCTCACCCATCCTCCCACTCTCCAACCCTTCTGAGTCTCCAAGGTCTATTCTTCCGCTTTGTATGTTCATGGGTATGCATTTTTAGGTCACACTTGTGAGAACATGCAGCATTTGACTTTATTCTTCTGAGTTATTTCACTGAGGATAATGGCCTCCAGTTCTATCCATGTTGCTGCAAAAGACATGGTTTCATTCTTTTTTATGGCTACATAGTATTCTATGGGGGGTGTGTGTGTGTGTGTGTGTGTGTGTATGTATGTGTATGTATATGTATATGTACATGTATATGTATATCTCATATTTCTTTTTGGATCCCGTCTCCTGTTGATGGTGTTGGTGGACATTTTGGTTGATTCCAGATCTTTGCTATTGTAAATAGTGCTGCAATAAACATAAAAGCAGGTGTCTTATGTGATGATTTACTTTGAGGGTAGAGGAGGATTTCTTGACCATCAATTGTTGTATTGCAGGACAAGATAAAGTTCAACCTTGTCATTCTCCCCTCTTATTCAAGAGGAATGAAGATCATCATTAGTGAAAAATATTCACCAAGGTTAGTCATCATCTTCCTGAGTGAGGTGAAGTGGGTCTGAGAAATACTCTACCAGGACTTTTGCTGGTGGTATTCCTGTGAATCAGTTCAATCACCTGTTGAGAGGTGGTGGCACAGTCCAGAGTGTTAATACATTGAAGGCCAATCTTGTTGAAAGAGGAATGCCTAAAATGATGAAGAGAAATGTGAGTGTAAAGGTCGCATTAAAGGGAAGAGTGAGTGTTGATCCCTGGTAGTGATGAATCTCACTGAGCCCTCACTGATGAAACTTCTCCCCTATTCCAACAGCCTAAATAAATCATCTCCTTAATCATCCAGCATATTCTGTCTTTCACAACAAGATTGAGTCTTAAATTTACATAATATACAAAAATATTAGAAATAATGTCACGAAGCGTTCCATCTTAAACCTTCTGTGTAGTATTTTTTTAAACCTTGTGTAGTGTTTTAATCAAAACATCTGTAATCTTCTGATAAAAATACTACACAAGATGGTGAAATATTTGTCAACCAGTAAAGAACTCCTGTCTTGGCCTAGGAAGGTGTAACTGTATAGACACAGTTCATAAACTTAGTAGTGGGCATTCAGCTCATTTTAGTTCAATCTAAGACCTTTTATCAGAGCCATATTTTATTATTGCACAGCCGCCCGCCCGCCCCCCACCCCCCGACACACAAAAGGCCTAGAGGACTTTACACACATAAGGCAATCCAGTATCATGGTTTGACTGCTGTAATGATGGACAGATAACATTTTTTGATGAGCTGTCTCCCAGGTTCTCCCAGCGTAACCAGGGTTTAGTCACTTGTGGTTTGGACACACAGTCTCTGGAAGCCCATCTCTTCATTTTTAGTCAGATCCAAAATGTAAAGAGTCCAGCCCATCCTCATTCCCTGGGTATGCCCTTGAAATGCAGCTGGTGTGAACCGGGACGTGCTCTGGGTGTGAAATGCACACCAGATTTCAAAGGCTTAGTATGAAAAGAAAAATGCAAAGTATCTCCTTAATAATTTCACGTGATTAATATTGATAGGTTAATATTCTGGATATATTGGGATAACAATAATATCACATTAAAATTAATTTCACTTGTTCCTTTCTTACCTTTTAAAAATGTAGCTACCAAAAAATTTAACGTTACATCTGAGGCTCACATTCTATTTCTGTCAGACAGCACTGAGTCTAAACTCGATTTCTGTGAGTACCAATAAATGCAGAGTGACTTTCATGGGGCCTGCTTCACAAGGGTCACACACCCTAAGGCATCTATTCTCTTACCTCTTGTCACATGGAATCCCCCAAGGTCAGCCTCTCAAGCAGCAGGGCCCCTGAGCACCAATTTCAAAAGTGGACTGGGTAGGAATTCCCCACCCCAGGTAGTCCTCCAGCCCCCACCTGCTGACAGAGACGTCAACCAAGTGTCAGAAGTGTGACCAGGACAACCAAGTGTCAGAAGTGTGACCAGGACGCAGATTCCTGAACTCCCACAGCTCCCCAGGCCCACAGCAGGCTGGCTCCAGGACCATGGGGGAGGTGAGAGGGGCCCATAGTTCAGGCAGCCCAGTACCCCCAGGCTGCCAGGTCTTGGTTTCACACCTTCCCCCTCATCCAGACACAGTCCTCTTTCCTCCCTTCCCTTGGAAAGTCTTCCTAATTGTGAGCCACTAGCAGTTCATCTGAGGCACCCTGGGGGGCTCCTCCTGCCTGTGTTGAATTGTGCCTGTATTCCACATAAATGACTGCAGCCAGCTCTGGCCTGCCTTCCCTAGAAGAGGAGGGCAGAAAGGCCTTGCTGGGGAGTATTTGGGGTCCCTGGGGCCAGTAGGGCATTCAGCAGCAGTTGTGTAGGGTGACCGCGCATCTGCCAGGCACCCTGGGAGCACGCTGTCCTTCACCTGCTGCCGTCTCCTTGCAGGAGCTACAGCACCTGTTACACAAGAGTGCAGGTTGCCCTTTTGTATTTAAAAAGGGGATTCTAGTGTTCTCTTAGGGGTTGGCTTCTTCCCAGGTATCTTCTCCAGATAGATCATTCAAGCATCTGTTCCTACCAGGGCCAGACCAGAGAAGACACCCTAGAGGAGTACTTCAGATTTCCAATGGCAGGGCAACCCCTGACCTAAACACCTGAGAATGTCTCTAGGACACAGGGTGAGTGTGCTCTGCAAGATAATGAATGAGAACAAAAGAATTAAGACAAATACAGAATAGCAACTTTATCTCATTCAACAGACAGATTCTGTTTTAATTGCTACAGATTTTAATAGGTTCAGCAACCATCCATTAAACAATCTGTAAGACTTAAGGCACAACTGTCATTAATCTGAGTTTGCTAATGAAATTGTTTGTACAGAGCATAAATACCAATCTTCAAATTACAATATGGAGCATAGAAGGGGGCCTGCGGATCTCCGCGAGGCACAGCTGACTGCTGAGCTCTGGGGTGCTGGGATAGAGACCCCCAACACCCAAGCCTGCCTTAATTTCCAGACACAGCTTCCTTCTTAATAGTCTATTCCTAACATTCTTGCCTTCTCTAGAATTCTGAGGTTTTAAAATGCTGCAAATACTCATTTTCCTGTTGAAGTCTTTCACACATCTTATAGTACATAGCTCCCACATTATAAACAAACAAAAGAAAACACCAGAAAGTTGGGGACGGAGTTGTGAGGCAGCCGGGCAGAGGCCTGGGCTGTCCCAGGGGTCTGAATAGATGGCCACCCAGCAGGGTGGAAGGTGGAAGCTTAGCCTCTGGGAGGGGATTGAGTAAATAGTAAACAAGGAGTTAGGTTCTTCACTGGTAGCCGGGCATGGTGGCGCCAGTCTTTCACTGTGGGGAGAAAGCTTCACAAATGCAGAAAAGGGAAAGGCTGGAATGAATGAGTGCTGTGGGCCTGAAATGGGAGGCGTTGGTGTGAACTCATGGTTTTCAGTTTAACTTGATAAATGTGGAAAGAACTACAGATGTATGTGTCGATGTGTGTATGTGTGTGGAGATATAGAGATAGATGGTGAAATATATTTCCTAATGCTATCCGCAAAAGGTCCCTGGGGATAAGGACCCCTTGGTAACAAAGGCACACCTACATTGAGATCTTGGCTTCCAAATAGCATTTTTCATTACCGCAAGGAAAAATGCCTGGTTCAGGGGTTAGCAGGGAAAGCACAAGATGGCCCTGGAGTATCCTGATGTGGCGGGAAATGAGAATATGCTCAAACAATAATGGGCACATGCGCAGGAAACACAGAAGCCAGGCTGATGAGGCTGTCAGTGGCCAAATCCAGGGTAATTTGGACATCAAGACAATAATGATAGCAATGCATTATAACTCATTGAATAAAACAGGAATTCGGCGGGGCGCGGTGGCTCAAGCCTGTAATCCCAGCACTTTGGGAGGCCGAGACGGGCGGATCACGAGGTCAGGAGATCGAGACCATCCTGGCGAACACAGTGAAACCCTGTCTCTACTAAAAAAATACAAAAAACTAGCCGGGCGAGGTGGTGGGTGCCTGTAGTCCCAGCTACTTGGGAGGCTGAGGCAGGAGAATGGCATAAACCCGGGAGGCGGAGCTTGCAGTGAGCTGAGATCCAGCCACAGCACTCCAACCTGGGTGACAGAGCGAGACTCCGTCTCAACAAAAAAAATTTAAAAAAATAAAAATAAATAAAAAATAAATAAATAAATAAAATAATAATAAATAAAAAATAAAACAGGAATTCATGAGAAGGCACATAAATAATGTTTTAAAACCATGCACACATATGTACACATATGCATATATGAAAGAGAAACAACTACCTCACAGTAGAATGCCAACTGATAAATGCAAAAAAAAAAAAAAAAAATGACATTTGAAAAACACCTCTCAGCAGTCCTCTATTCTGGCAGGAAACATCAATAGATGTTAAAACTTAAGTAGGCAAGTGGATGAAGAATGAGACCTTAAATAGTTTCAATGTTATCTCCACATCAAATATGTACTGACTGATTGCAAATGGAAACAAAAGTAATTTTATAGCAGAGGAGCCTGGCTATTAAGATAGCATCTTAATCATGTGATCAAAGTCAGTGTCACAAGCCATGAGAGAAATCAGCATCAATCTGCCAACTGATAAGAGGTAACAGAACACACTACCACATATGTGATAATTCAGTGAAAATACATGGAAACCAGCTCTAATCCAGAGGAGACACTGGACTGCACCAAATGGAGGGATATTCTACAAAATTTCAAGGCAGCAATTTTCAACAACATCAAGGTCATAATATTCAACGAAAGATTGAGAAACTGTTCAGATTGAAGAAGATTAAAGAGATACAAGTGAGTGCAACATGTGATCCTGAGTTAGAGCCTTTTCCTGTAAGGTTTATGACCATGAAAATTGGAGAAATTCGGATGTGATCTTTGTACTATTCTTACAGCTTTTCTGTGAGTTAAAAATTATTCCTAAATTAAAAGGTTTAAAAAAAAAAAAGTGTATTGTCCCTTCTATTGTTGCCTGTGACCAATAAAAATCATTTTCTTAATTTTTGCAATCTAGCATCTGACAAAAGTCTAATATCCGAATCTACAAGAAACTTAAGTGAATTTACAAGAAAAAAAACATCAAAAAGTAGGTAAAGGACATAAACAGACACTTCTCAAAAGAAGACATTTATGCAACCAACAAACATGAAAAAAATCTCAACATCACTGCATTAGAGAAATGCAAATCAAAACCACAGTGAGATACCATCTCACGGCAGTCAGAATAGCTATTATTAAAAAGTCAAAAAACAATAGATGCTGGTGAGGCTGTGGAGGATAGGAATGCTTTTACACTGTTGGTGGGAATATAAATTAGTTCAACCATTGTGGAAGACAGTATGGCTATTCCTCAAAGACCTAGAACCAGAAATACAATTTGACCCAGCAACCTCATTACAGGGTATATACCCAAAGGAATATAAATCATTCTATTATAAAGATACATGCACATACACGTTCATTGCAGCACTATTCACAATAGCAAAGACATGAAATCAACCCAAATGTCCATCAGTGATAGACTGGATAAAGAAAATGTGGTACATATACACCATGGAATACTATGCAGCCATAAAAAAATGAGATCATGTCCTTTGCAGGGACATGGATGGAGCTGGAAGCCATTATCCTCAGCAAACTAACACAGGAACAGAAAACCAAACACTGCATGTTCTCACTTGTAAGTGGGAGCTGAACAATGAGAACACATGGACACAGGAAGGGGAACAGTGCACACTGGGACCTTTTTGAGAGAGAAGGGGAGGGAGAGCATCAGGATAAGGAACTAATGCATGTGGGGCTTAATACTTGTGTGATGGGTTAATAGGTACAGCAGACTACCATGGCACACGTTTACCTATGTAACAAACATGCATGTCCTGCATGTGTATACCGGAACTTAAAATAAAATTAAATTATATTTTAAAAAAGGAAAAAGAAAAAAGTATTTTCTTGCATGTAAATAGGTGAAAATTAGACCTCATAATGTGTGTGTATATGTGGTATACCTGGATGATAGATAAATGACAGATACATAGATAAATAAGACTTAATTTTCAGTTAAATATATTAATATATGTATATAAAATTACACATACATCACATATATGACTTCACTCTCAGGTATATCCTTTACCTAAGAACCTCAAAAATCTTTGGAACAGAAATATAAGCTCTTCCAGACTTTAGATTAATTTAAACTTCAGTCTCCATTGTAACATTCCAAAACTCCTGTTGAGCAGTAAATTGGAGTTGCAAAAATTGTATTTCAAGAAGCCCTGAGTCACAACTTTTAAAAAAGTGTGGCTCCTGTTAAGCTGAGGTAGGGAACTCTGGGGGCTTATGCAAGGACAGTCTCTAACTTGAAAAAGGAAACTGTATTAGAACATCCTCAGCTCTCCCCTGCCTTTGTTTTAAGGACTGCACTCCTCGGTTGCTAATGTCTCCAGCTCACTGGGCTCTTTGACTGTAACGCTGCTGCCCTAGAGGGGTGGGCAGGTCTCTGAGATGCTTCAGGTTGTTTGCATGAGGGCTGAGTCAGGGTCCCACAGCGCAGGGTGTCCCATGCCCTCCCGGGCTCCAGCAAAAAGGGACATGGTCTATGGGTGAGTGGGGCTTACACAGGAGCTGGTCAGAACCGGGCAACTCTCCCTGTAGGCTCCTGGGACAGTCACCAGCCCATTCTCCTTCGTTACAGACCCTCTCATAGAGGGTCTTCCCTAACCCATCTTCCTACCCGATAAACCTTCACAAAAATCACTTCTGAAACACTGAAGACCTGACTGACTTCTCAGAGCATGTTGGTAAACAAACAAATCAATGTAACTATTTTCATGACTAAACTGAAGGAACACAAGGACTAAAGAACATGACCCAAAATACCGGCCGTAACTGCTTTACCAAAGATATGTTTTAAAATCTTCCTTTGCACACTCTCTCTGCTCCCAAACCCCTGCTCACACCTCATTAGACGGTGAGAACAGCCAGCAAAGACGGCTTCTCACTTTTTCTCCATCAGAAGCTTAGCAGTCTGCCTAGGCAACATAACATGAGCCATCTTTACAAAAACAAACAAACAAACAATTAGCTGGGTGTGGTGGCTCAAGCCTGTGGTCCCAGCTACTCAGGGGGCTGAGGCGGGAGGATTGCTTCAGCCCAGCAGGTCGAAGCTGCAGTGAGCTATGACCCTAGCCACCTGATGTCTGGTGAGAAACAGAATGAGCATGGGGCTGACTGGTAAAGGGGGGATCCCCTGCAAAGCTCCCACATGGGAGGACATGCTAGTGACATCTCGGTACAGCAAGGACCATGGCCCACCTGAGACAGAGTGGGTGGCTGGACACCTGGCCATCCCCTGCCCGGGACTAATGTGTACACAGATGCCTGCTTACAAGGACCAGTGCAGCACCTTAGCCCCCACCCCCAAAAAAGGGACTTGTGATCCCAATAATATTTATCATCAATGTTTTTTGTTCTTTCTTAAAATACCTTGTTCTAAATCCTGAATATTGGTGTCCACTGTGAACGAACCAGGGCCAGTGATTGAGGAGTGAGAAGAAGCAAGGTCCACTGTGCTTATGCCCGGGTTTGTTTACCAGATCCCCTTAGCTACTCGGCAAACCTGCAGATTTTGCAAGAGGTTTGAATGAAGTCTTTATATGCAATTCAATCACTGCAGCCTTGGATCTAGTCCATGGGCCTGGATATTTATTTTCACATCTTGACCTGAGGTTGGCTCATGTTAGTGGCTGTGTCTGTGATCCGTACTCAGGGCCCTCCTCTGTGTAACTTATCACACCCTGTGACGAAGCAAAGAGGCAGAGCGGGTACCAACATTTGCATGAAAACCAAAACTCAGTCTCACACAGAGGCCTTTACACAAAACCCAGGCCCCTGCATCTTAACAAAAGACGTCCATCTCCCAGCAAATGGTATAAGGAAAGAAGGCCCCTCCCTGAGTGTCCCAGCAGCCTGGGTTGGGGTGGGGATTCAGCTGCATCCCGGGATCGCTCTTGAAGACCCTGCTCCCACTAGGGCCTGCCCTGAATACGAGAAGGAACGCACTCACCAGGGTGTCTGCCACCCTTGCCAACCAGCCAACTCCCTCCCCTCTCTCTCCTTCTTTGCTTGTTTTTTGTCCAGTTGGGCATTTGCTGCCAGCCTTTTTCTGTTAACGTGCCCCTGTTTTAGGGCAAATTTAATGGTCACAGATCAGCCTCTGGAGAGTGGGTTTCTTTGCTGTGGGTGCACAGACACCCTCCTGGGAGCAGGAGGTACAGCAGGAGGCTGTGTGCCAGCCTGGCCCCTGCTCATACTTCATTAGACGGTGAGAATGGCCAGAAAAGATAGCTTCTCACTTTTTTTCCATCAGAAGCTTAGCAGTCAGCATGGGCAATATAACATGAGCCATCTTTACATAAACAAAGAATTAGCAGGGCATGGTGGCATCAGCCTATGGTCCCAGCTACTCAGGAGGCTGAGGCAGGAGGACTGCTTGAGCCCAGGAGGTTGAGACTGCAGTGAGCTATTTTCACACCACTGCACTCCAGCCTGGGTGACAGAGCAAGACCCTGTCTCTTGAAAAAAAATTAATATTTTTTTTTTAAAAAGAAGCATATCAGTGACAAAGTAACTTATGGACTGGTGGCAGGAGGAGCCTAGTAGCAAAGACTGGCCATCCAGGCCCCCGGCATAAAGAGACACACCGTCAGCATTGCAAATGTAGTATCAAAAATACATTTATTCTCCCTCTAAGCAATCTTACCCACTCATGGCCTTATTTGCTATCCACATATTGAGAACTCCCAAATGTGTGACCACTGGTCACATCTGAACACTGGGCTCCAGACCTGCAGACACCTGCATGCACTGGATGCTTTGCTGTCTGTCCCACGGGGCCTCAGACTCACCATAGCCCCTCCCTGCCCAAAGGATCCCCTGACACCTTTCTGCAGGATCCCAACATTAGGAGCCCAAGCTGAGGCCTCCCATGACCTCTACCCTCACCTCTATGTCCAGTCTGTCACCAAGCCTTGTAAATGGGTGGGCATCTGAGGAAAGCCCACCAGGCCCAGGTTTCCTGCCCCGCACCCCAAAGGGCCTCCTGGTCTTCCCCTGCCATCCTCACTCTGACCTGCCTTTTCCTTGTCTACCCTGCAGCCTTCAGGGTCATCAAGTGCAGTCCTGGTCAGACTCACTCCCTCCTGGGTCCTGTGTTTCTTATGACTCGGCCTGCTGCCCTCCCTCACCAGCCTGAGACCCTCAACTGGCCTTTATACCCAGCCGAGATAGCCATGCATCCACACTCCCAGTCTGAAAGGACTCTTGTTCCTGGACTTCTGCACACCAATGAGTTCACACCTAACTCGGCCTTCAGACTTCAGCTCAAAGGACACCTCCTGGGGTAGAAGCTCCTCTTGGCCCTGTCCTCCCCCAACCCCAAATCTGACTCCATTTAGTACCTTCACCAATACCACTCTCAGGTGCTTCTAGCACACTATTCCTCCAAAGCATCTACCAAGTTTGCAGTTAGATGTTTAATGTTCAGCTGATTTGATTACTGTCTCTCCCACCAGCTGCCTTCTACTACACAATTTTGCCCAACTCTGTATCCCTAATCCACAAAAAATTTGTGAGGTACAGCACATATATTCTGTGCTCAGTAAGTGTTTGTTAAATAAACACATGCATGAATGGCAGAAAGATGGTGTAGAAAGATCTCAAGACCTGCTGGATTTTAAGTCATCATTTTAGGTTAATATCATCTTAGGTTTGAGTCAATGTGGAAAAAAAAAGATACTAAAAATATTCCACAGATTAGAAAGCAAAAGGAATGGGTGTATGGCGTGTTATTTTCATTGTCATGATTTGTTCTAGCTGACTTTTGTTTTTTTCCCTGGGGAAGGCTTGTGTTGCGGTGGTGTTGCCCAGGGTTGGCCCATGTGTATGGCGGGGAAGCATGGACTACCCACCCCCAGGAGCTTGGGGGAGGCATTTTCATTTCTGTGCATTCCCCCCTGCTCCTCTAGAGTGTAGGTACAGTGTGGGAGTTACAAATAATCTATAAAATGCCATTAAATGTGTCCTTTCACTATTCAGAAAGTCCAAAAGGAAAGAGAAACCAGTTGAATTTCATGGCCCTGAGACACTCGTGGGCTTCTATGACTTTGCATAATACTGGCTGATAGTAGGTACAGCCCATCCCAACTCGTGGCCTAACACGATTTTTTGACTTTATGATGGTGTGAATGCAACACGCATGTAGCACTCAAAGCACTCAAATCGTGCTTTGAGTATCTATGAAAAATTCTGTGTTTCACCTTCAGTACAATCGCAATAAATTACATGAGATAGGCAATACTTTTTTCTAAAACAGGCTTTGTGTTAGCTGATGTTGCAAAGCCGTGGGCTAATGCAAGTGTTCTGAGTGTGCTTAAGACAGCCTGGGCTAACCTGTGATGTTCAGTGCGGTGGGCACGTTAAATGCACTGTCAATGATACTTCCAACTGACCATGGGTTTGTTGGGACATAACCCCATTGTAAGTCAAGGTGCATCTGACAGCTCGGCCGTGCCTCACAAAGTCATATTTCAGAAATGTTCAGTGGACCGAAAGTGCACAGATGCTGGGCATTCACTGCACAAACATGATCATCATTCTCCTGCACTCCAGCCTTTCACCTCTTCCTCCCAAGAGCCATTAGGCACATTTTACAAACTTGTAAATGATTGAGTCCATGTTCTCTGATCTTTTGGCTGCCCTAGGCAAATTCCTGATGAAAAGCTGGGGCATCCTTGACGGGCTCTTGAGACTGGATTGAATCAGAGCCACTTCCACAGCGTGGCCTGCTCTGGGAAGTCTCCCCACACTGCCCCCTTAGAGTTAAACAGGAATGTGATGGGATCAAGGGAGGAATTCTCAAGGGGTCACGTAAAAGTTGTATAGTGTGGAAGAGATGCAAGCAATTCCGCTGGGGATTGCTTTGGGCTATGCTAAGACCACTTAAAACAAATAGGGAGTCTTTGCACATGACAGCCAGTCTGCAGGCAGCAGCTCCCGCCCTCAAAGTCAGAGCGTCCCAGGCTCCTCTGTCTCCTGTGCCGTCACCCTGATAGCCATTCTCATCCTCATGAACAAGCCGGCCCCACCCTGCCGTCAGTGCTGAACCCCTCCACTCCCCCATTCCGGGAGGCAAGGCAGGGAGGAAGGGAAAAAGCACATGCCACCAGCCTCCACTCCCCTTTGAAGGAGCTTCCCCATCCCTGTCCAATTGACCACCGCCACATAACATGGCCACATGGCCACCTGTCAGCAAGGCCAGCTGAGAAATGGAGTCTTTTCCACTGAGCTCATTGTCACTCACAATGAGATTGAAGTTCTGTTAAGAGGAGGATGTTAGATGAACACAGTTCTTGCCTCTCAAGTCAACACAAAGGTACATATGCATGGACACACACACACACGACACACACATACACACACATGCACACACATATACACATACAACACACACATACACATGAATACACACATATATAAACACACCACACACATTCACACTAACACACATATATACACACACGACATATACACATATGTACATGTAAGAATATACACATACACACAGATACAAATACACATACACACAGAGATACACACACATACAGACACACACAGATACACACAGACACGCACACATACACACATGTACACACACATACATACATTCAACACAGCATCTGGCATCAACTCAGTGGTCCAAGTTAGGATTCGGATGAGTCCATAATTGCGCATCTGATCTTCAAATGAATCTATAGCCCTCCACCTATTTCAAAAGGCCAAACTTCATGATTCTGTGCTAATTTCAGTCAATTATGTTGCAAATAGAACCTCTCAGTGATTTGCATGATCAGAGGACATTCCATTTAGTCAAGGTTCCATGTGTTATTCTTAAGAGCTTTAAGAGCAACCCTCAAAACAAATATGAAAAATAAAAGGAATTGTGCTTGGTGTGACTAAATGATCCATTGAAAGCTATGTATACCACAGCTCAAGAACACATGATAAGCATGAAAGCATTTCCCTATGACTGTGCCTAAAGCTACTGCTGCCCTTAGGAGGGCAACGGGGTGCAACAGAGAACAACAGGCCACTGTCAGAGCAGAGCTGGGTTCAGATCCCGCCACTGCCCCTCAGTAACTCCACAGTGCAGCTGAATCACTGTTTCTGTATGTGCAGAATGTGGACGGCGCATAAGGACGGAGGTTGTGTATATAAAGAAAAGGCTCAGCTAATGTAAATAGTGTTTTTTTAATGCCATTGGAAAATTCGGTTTTCTATCCTTGTTCATACTAGATTAATTAATCAACTGGAAAAAATTAAAGCATAGCACGTTACCCTGCAGCTGGGGAAAAGTACCACATGAAAGAGGGACATGTTTTAAGGGTTTTGGATACAGACTATTTAGCCACAATACTAGCAATGCAATGTGGAGGGTTGTATATTATTGTGAAGAAAGAGAGATAATTATTTCTCAAAGTGAGAATGGTAAGTGTTTCATTTTCCCAGGGACTACTTTGGAGAAACCAATGGGAAGGAATTCTATTCTGTTTTCCCTAGTCCCTAGACAGGCAGCCTGTCTGGGATTAACACCACTGTGCCTCCGCGCAGGTCTGGGTGGAGGAGCTGAGCTGGAATTCCCGGGGCTGCTGTCTGGAACACAGAGCCTGAGGAGCCATCCGGGCCATTTCCTGGCCTGGACACTGAGCCAAGTAGCAGGAGGTAGAAGGAGGTGAAAGCAAAACCCAGCCCCAAGGCTGTGTCCCTTTTCAAAACTGCCCACCTCATGTTGATTCTTTCTTGCAGGTCATACTAAGGACCTGGTAGGATTTGGAACTTGATTCGGAACCACTGTCATCCCGACTCTTCATTTTAAAAAGTCATTCTCCTCGAAAATAAATGAGTAAAACATAAAAACAAATTCATTCTTCAAAAGAGCTTATAAAATCAAAACCCTGGGGGTGGTTTTGGATACAGGTTTCCAGCTTCTAAGAACACAGAGTGTCTTACACTTTCCCAAGTTTCCCTTCCTCACAGGGGACCCCAGGCCTGAAATGATCTCTTTTCCCATTTAACTAATGCTTTCCTTGCTTCTTGGGGAGTCGTTTCTCAGTGCCTGCCAAACTCTGCAGTAGGAGCCAGGGGCAGCAAGCCCTTCTCACACTGCAAGAACACACAAGGACAAAGGATGCTGGTCGGAGAAACGCATTTATTTTTATAGTATCACTTCCTCACTCCCCCGAATGATAACTGTTTGGATTACTTATTATGAACTTGGAGGGGGGAGAAACCTCAAATCTAACTTGGTTTTCACTATTTGTACCACTATTTGTTTATCTTTCATTCATTACTGAGCTTGGGAAATCATAAAAAGAATCTGGCCATTCATTCCACTCTGTGTCTAGAAGTTTTAATCTGCTGCCTTTCGGCTGCAATCCTTCTTTCTCAGCTACTTGCATATTGAGATAGAAAGGACCCATAAGGCTTCTGTTTCTCTGTAAATACTCTAAAATGCAGAGGGGAAGCCACTAAGTAAAACACACAGAAAATCATTCTGCAAATATGACACAGCCATTTAGCCACAGAGCAGGCTGGCCTCTGCGGAGGTTGGGGCCGTCCATGCTTGACCAGAGAGGACCAGAGACTGATGGGAATCCTGGTCCAAGGAGGCTGAGGGAGCAGGACCTTGTTGTGGTTCAAATGCGACTCCATTCGTCTCCTAGAACATGCTGAGTAGACCTTGAGGGCAGGGGAACAGTGAGGAGGCTGACCTGGGCCCAGGAAGGAGAAGGTGAAGGCAGGCAGGAGGTGGAGAAACCATCCCCAGGGCTTTCACAGCTCCCAGGAATGCAGCCGAGTTTGGGAGCACAGGAAATTAAGCACCAGGCCTGTGGTCAACTGGGCCAGCCCCGGAAACTCAGGCCAGGGTGGCTGCAATCCCACGCTGGCTTGGGGCAGGTGTGTCCCGCATCTGTCCCGCCTGCTGGGGCTCCTGCCAGCCATATCCTGTTCCCACAGGGAGCACGCAGTGGGTGAGCACCCTCGTGCTCCAGGCACTGCGTCTCCCCTCCAGTGCCAGCAGGGAGCCCTCCTAGATATCTTGGCAGCATCATAGCATCATGTCCCACCTTCGCAACTTATCTGCAATTTATCCTTTCTACCCAACCCAAGTCACCAGCTCCTTCAAAGGGTGTCTGAAATGTCCCAGCTCTTTCCATGTCCACAGCTGCCTGCCCATCTCAGGGCCTCACTTCATCAGGCCTGGAGGGCAGCCTGAGTGGTGAAGGAACGCAGGCCTCACAGAGATCGCAGCAAACAGAAAGCAGCGCCATTTACCAAGTGTCACTGTGTGCCAGCCATGGCCGGGGCTACTCCCAACCCATTCACAGAGAATGAAACAAGACCACTGCATCCTTCTCCAGGTCACAGCAATGTGTCATGTCACATGTCACATTCAGGCTGGGTAGAAGCTTCACGAAGAAAGCCTGAGCTCTTCAGAAGGAGGTGCCAGGCCCTTCACATCTGACCTGCTTCCTCCAAGCCAGGCAGGAACCTCATTTAGATGCCACTAGTGGTAAATTTGGAATTTCCCCAATCAACCTTTGCAAAACAAGCTTGTGTGCCGTGCTGTGTTTTGAAAAGCAAAATGGAGACAGGGTAGGCTTTTGTGATCATGCATGCACATGGCCTGCAAAAGACTCTCAGTTACGGAGTGCTGCTGGGGTCCAAGAACCCAGGTGTGGCATACACAGGGCTCTAACCGCAAGAGAAGAGGAACCTTGGAAGGAGGGCCGTCTGTGTGTCTGTGTGTGTGTTGTCCTGGCAAAGCTTCTTGTTTTCACATGAGGGTTTTACTCATGCTTGGACTATTTGGAATTTGACATTTAATTAAAAGTTGCTATTTGGGCAATCCTAAAGATAGAAAATCAAACACATGCAAAAACTGCAATAATTACATATGTGATCTCATTTTAAGTACAAAGTGTTGGTGCTATTCTTATAAATTTTTCTGCACATTCCTTGCAGTTGAACATGGGCTCTATCCCGGGAACTGCGGGGGAACAGAAGCTGCTGGCTGAGGAATCACCTGACCCAGGTCTATCCTGACTCTCCTTCAAAGCGTGCATTTCGAATAAGCATCTGAGCTTCTGAGGGCTGGCTGCATCTGTCAACAGGGAGGGCAGGCAAACGTCACTGCATTTCCTACCTGCAGAACTACTGTCATTGGCCATGGAAACTTTGGATGTAGAAACACTTTCAGTCCCAATTTTATTTCTCCACTTCCAGTTCCTCCTCAGCCAAAGGCAGACCTGCAGACAGTCCACCCATCTAACAAAGACCTTGAGACCCATCAGGAGTGAAGATTTAGGCACCCCCCTCCGCAAGTGTTTGTGAAGAAGGATAAAAAGTAAAATAAAACTGGGAAATGGCCAGGTGCTCACGCCTGTAGTTCCAGCACTTTGGGAGACCGAGGTAGGTGGATCACGAGGTCAGGAGTTCGAGACCAGCAGGGTGAAACCCCATCTCTACTAAAAATACAAAACATTAGCCGGGCGTGTGGTGGGCACCTGTAGTCCCAGCTGCTTGGGAGGCTGAGGCAGGAGAATCGCTTGAACCCAGGAGGTGGAGGTTGCAGTGAGCCAAGATCATGCCATTGCACTCCAGCCCAGGTAACAGTGCAAGACCTTGTCTCAAAAGAAAAAAAAACAAAAACAAAAACAAAAAAAACCTGGGAAATACAAGGTCAACAGTGAAGCAAGAGGAGAAAGTAAAACCTCAGTGGCCTGAGGCCTGTGTTCTAACACCTCTCAAGTGTCTGCAACATTCCCAAGCCCAGGAGAAGGCCCCCGATGGTCTAAACAGGTGCTCTATCTCTTGTAGACACACACACAAGGCACCCTCTGTTGTGTGTGGTGCTGAGGTGTTAGAGTCAGCCAGGAGAACAAGGAACTCTCAGGCCCAGGCACATGCACCCCACACCCCCAGGAGCTCAGAGCAGTGAGGCAGACATTCACCACACAGAAAAGCACGGAGACCCGTCGTGCTAGCAGAGAGCCTTCTTTCCTGCACCATCTCCAGCTAAAACACAGCACAGTAAAATTGATGTAGACAATGACAACCTGGGATAGGAGAAAATGGATGAATTATGTCCTGGAAACTTTGCATAAGATGGCAGGAAATTGGAAGGTATATTTCAAAAAGATTGTCACCAAAAAAGTGTTCAAATTTAAATGCCTCTATTAGAAAGGGTTAAAATCTCCACCATCCAAAAAAATCACTTTCCTGGAAGAGTCCACTCATGATTCTGGATAATTGGCATTTTATTGGCAATTCCTCCCTTTTTTCTACAATGAGGAAAAACTGAAAAATTCTAACCATGATTTTTCTTTGTACCTCAAAATCTGCTTGTCAGTCTTCAGATTTTTGGGAGTTGATTTAGGTTCCAGTCCCCAAGATAGGCTAGAACCAATGTTTATTGAATCTTTACTGTGAGCCTAGACTGTGCGAAATATGTTATAGCAACTGTCTCACTCAGCACTCAGAGCTCCTCAGCGAGGCGGGTGCTGGTATGAGGCCCAGGAGACGGACGAGGAAACTGAAGCCTGAGGAGGTGGATTAAGCAATGCAAAGCAGAGCAAGAACCATGGCAGGCTCCAAAGCCGTGTCCCCTCTGGCTCCCGAACCCAAGTATCCAACTGCTGTGAAGGTGGGAAGGAGAGGAGACCAGCACGGAGGGCCCAGGCAACTTAACAACAAATTGGCTCTCACAAGAAAGTCAGGTTGGCTATATGACCAAATCCCAGGCAACTCCTCTCTCAGCCAGCACTCAGACATTCATTAGGGCCCTGTTAACAGCAGTCCTTGGTCCCCCATCTGATTCCAGCAACAGCTTTGGGTCCCTTCAGCAAAGACAACACTGTGCAGAAGAGGGGACTCCTCTCACTGGGTTCTGAAATGGGCAAACAGAGAGCAAGGGGAGGCAAAAGGCACTCATGCTTAGCCACGATCCATGTCTTACTTCATCATAGGTCTCCTGTTAAATCATCTTTTTCTGACATAAATTTAAGGGATACTAGCGCAGATTTGTTACATGGATATACTGCACAGTGGTGAAGTCCAGGCTTTTAGGGGACCCATCACCCTAACAGTGAAGTTTGTACTTACTAAGTAATTTCTCATCCCTCACTCCAACCTCCCATCGTTCCCCATCTGCAGTGTCTAATGTGTACGTGCATGTGTACACACTAGTGAGCACCCACTTATGAGTGAGAACACTTGGTATTTGACTGACTTGCTTCACTTAAGCTAATGGCCTCCAGTTCTATCTATATTGCTGCAAAAAACATGATTTCCTTCTTTTTATGGCTGAATAGTATTCCATTGTGTGTATGTACCACGCTCTCTTTGTCCAATCACTCGTTGATGGACACACTTAAGTTGACTCCGTACATTTGTGGTGTGAAGGGTGTTATGATAAACACACAAGTGCAGGTGTCTTTCTGACATGATGATTTATTTTCCTTTGGTAGACACTCAGTAGTGGGGCTGCTGGATCAAATGGTAGTTCTATTTTTAGTTCTTTGAGAAATCTGTCTACTGTTTTCCATAGAGGTTGTACAATTTTCACTCCGAAGCTGAGAGCTGTCGGAGGTAGGAGTAGCCTCAGTGTTTCGGCAGGCATCTGTCAGAGACCCCCTGAAAAGGGGCTCAGCCACCACTGTCAGCTCCTGCATGCCCCAGCACCATCCCCTGCAGCCGTTCATTGCCACCCTGGGCCCTGGACCCCTCACGGGGAGAAAACACAGAAATCACAGGAACCCTCACAAATGCCACGGACAACCATCCCAACTCCTCCAAGAGCAGGCAATGCTCAGCCTGAGAAGCTGGCCCTGGAGGAATTTAAGTGTGGGCTTTCAGCTATTTCTAGTTTTTATTTGTTTCTGGAAAGGAGGATGAAAAAGAAAGGGAGGAGTTGAAAGGGGGACACTGAAAGGCCTCCTTTCTATTGTTCCTCATCATTCAAAACTCATTATTGCCTCCTAGACTAATAATCCTGCCAGGAGTCCCCAGAGGGCATCCAAGGGCGCCCCAGATCTGGCCTTGGGGCTCTCAGCAACCACCCAGGCTCCTCTGTCTGCCCCAGGGGCACCTGCTTCTCACCTTGATTTCTCTCTACTGATCCGAGTAGAAGCAAGCTGAGCTGCTGACATTTATCAATCTTACTTAGACAGAGGGGCCCAAGGAACACCACAGGAGTTAAAGGGAGGTGAAGGCAGGGGGGAGTCCCAACTGGGTATGAGGTCTTCTGTGCTCTCACAACCCTGGGGCAATGCAGAGTGCAACAGTGGCCAGCACTGTCGGGGAAGACAGGACCATTAGCATTAAGTTATTCACAGAGAAGCTGGATGGCTTCACATCACCATCTGGATTCACATCACCATTCAGGCAAGACAAAGTAGAGACAAGAGTGCCAGTCTCCGAGACTTCTGGTGCCATGCTGTCCCCACACCCCACACGCTGCTGTGGCTGGGAAGGTTTCCTCCTTCAGTATGTGAGTAGTATTTCTATGTCTGGGGCTACGCTAGTACTTGGACGGTCCTCAGCCCTTTCTTCCCACACTGGTACCTTTCTAACATTGGGCAACCCACAGTGATTTAACCTCAGAACCTCTCCAGCTGCAGTGGAGCCAACCTCAGAAACCCACCAGCCTAGGAGGAAACAGCAGAGTATTGTCTGGGCACACAGGGAGTCGTCGGTTCTCACCATAGATTTTATATTATTTATTCTTACAATCTAATAGTAATCTGCTCTGCTGGCCAGAGAGTTTGAGCTGCCCCAACAGATTTTCAACAAAAGTATTGGTAAAAGAGGGAACAAGCTTGTTCTTTAATACTCTAGAAAGAAAACCAGGCACACTGAGTAGAAGTACGAGGTTCTACGTATTTTTTAGCAGTTGTAATGTTTATCATTTTTAGCTGCTTGAAGAGAGAACGTGACGTCTTGGCAGAGAGAACCTTTCTCCAGAAGCACTGCCTTGCTTTGTCGTGAAGAGTAATCCTTCGTGCCTCAGCCTCCCATGCATTCCATTTGGGGAAGAGTGTGGAGGCTCTCCCACCCTGCCAGCACCAGAGCAGGGACAAAGACAGACAGGCAGCTATGGTTTCAGCCTCCTCCACCAGCCCAGGCCGGAGCATGAGCTGGCAAGACGCTCTGAAGTTTCCTTCAACGTTCTGTTCCACAATTTGGCAGTTGATGCTGACGTATAATGCGGCTGCCTCCCTCCCTGAGGTTTCTCCAACAGGAACACTGAGTTCCTGACTCCACGCTTCCCTCTGTTCTCTTCCTTCTGTTCTGAGCATCAGCTGTGGCTCTTCTAGTAAAAGGTACCTAAGGCGTTCATGAGTATATCTAGGGGTAAGCAGAGGTCACCTACCTTAAGTGCATGCAAGACTGATTAGCATCCAGTCTCCATGTTTTGTGCATGGCCAACACTCTCAGTAAGATTTCAGAGACTCACCCGAGGTGAGCGGCTCATATTCTCCTGCCTCTGGCTCCCATGAGTGTGAACTATTTAGTGATCAGTGCACAGTGTGACTCAGTCCTCTTAATTATTGACCATCAAAAAAAAAAACAAACCCAAAGACATATCCAGGTGAGGAGAGGAGGAAGTCGTATCATACCATAAAGCTCTGCCCAAGACAGACCTGTTTCCAAGCCAGCAGACACAGCTGCACCCAGACCATAGCTCCTCTGAATACGCCAGCCCCTCTCCTCTGCCTTCTCGCCTCTCCCCACCATTGGCAAAGTGTTGTTCATCCCCAGTGCAAAGCAGTTTGGCTATGTCATGTTGACTTAGCTCAGCCCTCGTTCCTTGAGCAAACACAGCAAGCACATATCCCGGGAGGGTACTGCTGGGAGCCAGGCAGCAGACAGGTGGCTTGTCTACCAGGTTGCGATGAGGCAAAGGACAGAAGTGAACCAGCAGGGGCATAGGTGTTGCCAAGGCTGAGAGTTGCAGTCCTGGAAGACTTCCTGGATAAGGGGACATCAGTGCAGAGCCAAGTTGTTTCCTGGAGGAAGAGCGTTCCAGATGGGGGAGATAGCATGTGCGAAACATGGAGGCAGGGACAGCGGCAGCACAGGACAGGGCTAGGGTGGCTGGTATAGGAAGGGAAGGAGCAAGGAATAGGGCAAAGAGGCAGGAAGGACTCGGACCGTCAGGCACACAGGCTACTGGAGACTGCCTCTTGCTCAGCATGAGACAGAGAGTGGCTAGCAGCAGTTGAGCTGAGCATGACATGCTGTAAGAGCCCTCTGTCGGTTTTCAGGGATGTAAGGTGTGAGTTCAGGGAAGGGGAGACCAGGCAGGGGGCTTGCAGGGAGGCCAGTGAGAGATGATGGCAGCCTGGGGAGCCAGGCAGAGCTGGATGCGGTGAGAAGGGCTGGCTTCTGCACGTACTTTGAAGGGGAAGCTGATCGAATGTGTGACGCACTGGGCGAGCAGCGTGGAAGGAAGAGATGAGTCAAGCATGACTTCAGTGTCGGGCGGCCAAGCATCATCCCGCCCTCCTCCTCCAGGAAGCCCATCCAGGCAGCTCTCTGAACAAAGGTGGTGCCTCTTCAGGAAGAGCTAGGGTGTGAGCAGCTCCTGTAAAGGATAGGTCTCCACTGTCTGTCTTTGGGCTCCTCTTCTCTCCTCTTCCCTAAGAGGTGGAGGGAGTTGAACCGCCAGTCTTCTGGCAGGAAGACATTCAAAGGAAATTTTTCCTAGAATTGTGAGTAACAGAGCTGCTAAAAATGAGGCTTGGCTTTACAGGGCACATACTGGAAATAAAGGCTATTAATAGGTTCCTGCAGGACCGTTGCAACACTGAAACCGGCTCCCAGGAGGCCAGCCTCGCCCAGCGGCGCCCATGGGGGTGAGATGCAGAACTCCAGGCCTTCTAAGCAGGGCAGGGAAAGAAAAGTATTTCATAGACTTGCCTTAGGAGTGCAAAAAGAGTCAATAACCTTTTCCACCCCCAGTGTAAGGCGAACGGACCCATGAACTGGTGGGAATATTTGAACACACACAAAACTGAAAGGTCACAGAGCAAAGCTGCTAGGCACTTCCTGCCCATTCCACCTTTGCATGAACAACACAGATGGGGGCTTTGACTCCCTTCAACACATGACTGGCACCTAATGTGTGCAGACACTGGGGGAGCCCTGCTCCCCTGGGACGGCATCTGTGAAACCCACTGTACTGTTGGGACCAAGGGGGAAATCAGGCAGCAAGAATGAGAGTCCCTGAAAAACAACCCATTTCTCTCAAGCAGCAAGAAGCCAAAGGAAAAAAAAAAAAAAAAAAAAAAAAAAACATGAATTCTTTCTGAGCCCAGTTTCCTCATCCATAAAATGGGCATAGTGCTGCTTACACTGGTGTTGTGAGCATCAAATGAGATGACATCAAAAAGGGGCAGCTCCCCGTGAGGAGCCGTGAATGTGAGTTTGCCTTCCCGGTTGCTAATGGAAGAGGAAAACAAAGAGTTGGAGTCAAGGGGGCCTTGCAGAGCCTGGGAGTGCAGGAGGAAGCTGCTGTAGTGGGCTGTTTTCCAGTCTCTGGACGGCGGTCACATATTAAGTGCATGCCCTCTTTCCACCTCCCACCAGAGCACCCTCTGTGCCAAAGCAGTATTGCAGTAGTGCTGCATGGAATTCATCCAGCACACAATGAACAGAAACTGCCTTTTGCTTTCTTCTTTTTTCTTCTTTTATCTTGCAGACTTTTCATGTTTTCTCCAGAAACAGAGGACCCCGGTTCATCAAGGGCATTCTTGGGATGCCAAGACTCAGGACCCCATGTGGTCGCCCATCTCTTTCCTCTGCTCCCCAGTTTCACCTGCGTCTCACACAAAACCAGAAACCCCTTAAGCAGAAAAAGAGTCTGTGACCGAATCATGGTTTCCATTTTTTTTTCCCCTCTTGGAACAGATTCGGGAGGAATCTAAGTATCAATGTAAAATTCACAGAATCCCAAATCCACTGAGTGAGCAACAGATGAGGGAAATTGCTCCACATCCCATGGAGAGGAAATGAACAGGACTGGGGAGGAAGAATGTGCTGCGTGGTGGGAACACTGTTTTGATTCCTGATGCTGCACATCTGCCACGTTTCTGCGCAGAGCTACCAGCCCGGGCAGACACTGAGGACCCTCCTCGCGCACTGGAGCTGCGGCCTCGGCAGCTGTGGGAATGCGGACAGGAAGCAGGGGACCCTGGAGGCGAGAGGAGGAGGACATCCTGCGGGGATAGATAAAAAATAACGGCCGGGCTGTGGGAACCTCTTCCGAGCAAACACGTGAGCCCAGGAATTTCCTGAGCCAGAGATCTGACTCCAGTTATTTGTTGTAACTGATTATTTGTTTTCCTGGAGATTTTGCATAATTTTGACAAAGGGAAAGGAGATACAAAGCCAAGACATGCAAGACTACCCTTCTGAAGCCTCTGCTCACAGAGCATAGAGATGCAAGGCTGTGATTCAGAATGTGGGGCCTCCAGGCTGCGGAGGGCGACCCTGCAGGGGCCCAGGAGCAAGCAGAGTGTGCCCCATAGACCCCTCCCTGAGGCAGAGGGACAGCAGATTACTTGGCCCCAGACAAATTAGGTGGCACGTGCTGGCTCCCTCTGTCCAGCGAGCCTCTCCCCCAACGTCATCCAGCCCTTGGCCTCCAGCAGGCAGAGGAGATCATGACCAGGAAGCAATTCATCACCATCCAAGGCCTTAGGAGACTCTGGCTTTCCTTTGAATTTCCAAGAAAATTCCTCCATAATTTTTATCAAGACTTATAATTTGCCCATCTCACCCTACACACTAGAATTTTAAGTGACGAAGTACACGTGGAGACTTATTTTGTAGTCTTTTAAGCTAATGACCAAATGAACATTTCTGGCCTCACTCTTTCAGCATCTGCCCTGACACAGGTTTAAGGGGCTGCCACGGCCAGGAAGAGGTGGGCCTGGTACTGTCGGTGAATGTGCATTCTGCTTCCCCTAGGCGGGGCTGGGCATGCTGGGACCTCCCCTGTGAGGGGACAGTGGAGCTCTCAGGGCAGACCCATGTCCCTGGCATCTTCCTTCTGATGGTCCTTTCCCTTGCATCGGGATCCACCTTACAGGGCATCTGGCCTGGTGTCTGCACATAGTGAAACGTGGCTGAGTGTCCCTTGCATTAAATGCATGTCCTTGGGATTGCAGGTTCCCTCTCCTCTTCCTTGTCTTTCCCAAGAAACCCTCCACCTTCACGACATCCCGCTAATATCTCCATGTGGTCAGTTCCTCACAGGGTCAAGTGTGCTGGGCCACCCCCCTCTGAGGCTGCAGCTGCATCTCAGGTTCACATTCTCACTACGGCCGTTCTACTGATGGAAGCCTCATTTCTATTTGCTCTAGGTATTACAACTATTTTATTTTTCTTTAATGAAATCCTCCTCACTTCCATCACCTCACTGCACCCCTCTCTTCAGAGCTTTCCTTCTCTCCCCTCCTCCCTCCCCATCTTTCTTCCTTCCTGTCCCCAAAGGCCAGGCCATGGTGCCCTCGAAGGACACGACAGGGCCCCACGTGGACTGGGAAGCTGGCCCTGGTCCAGGGCCCCTCCAGCACAGCCTTTCCCCCAGTGGTCTTAGGCAAGTGCCCCACAGTGTCTATCTGCAGCCATCTCTGCCCCATGTGTTTATAAATTCACCTTCTGCTGTGGATCCCTGTCAACCGCAGGTCCGCCCAACACATTTCGCCCTGGATCTCACTGGGTGGACGCGAACATCCACCTGCACGACAGTAAAGAAAAAAGGACAAGGTGGAGTTGCGGGGGGAGGGGGTGGTTCTTCCCACAAAACACAGAAGCATCACAAGAATAATATTTGTTAAAAAGCCTCCAAGATTTGATGCCGAACATCTCTCAAGGCATCTCCTGATTTCCCAGAGCTGATGGAACTATTCTGAAGGTATTAATAGAATGCAGATGTTGGAGAATGCGACTTAGAATCCTACTGAACAAATGACCCTGTTGGGAGGCCGTTTGCAGTCTCCCGGGACATTCCACAGAGGGCCCAGCTGATCATCTCATATTGAAACAGCATGTCCCAGCATTCCAGCTAGAAGAAGCGGAACAGGGCTCCTCCACCAGATATAAATCACAAGGCAAAGGGCAACTGAACTCCTTCAGTCCTGCCCTCCCTCCTTCCCTGGTTCACCCTCCACCCCCTCCCCTTCTCCCGCCCCCCAAGGAAAACAGAGCTTGAATAAGAGGCTGCCAAGCCAAGCCACGCAGGCGCCAGACGGCCGAGCACGGCACACACGGCGGCCGTTTGGGAGGCTCACAGCTTTCGGCACTGCGGCCCTAGTGTTTTTGCTCCACTGCAATTTGTTTCTGATCTCCAGTCAAGTCCTTACAACGCTGGGATCCTCTAGAGAGTTTATACTTTGACCTCTTGACAATTAACACCAGAGGCCAAGAAAAAAAAAAAAACCTCGATAAGAGAGAAACTCGATTGGTGGGAGGTGCAGGGTGGGAGGATGGGCGGGGGCCTATTGCTAAAGTAAATGCGTTACTTGTGAAATTATTTCCCATCCAATAAAAAGAATGCAGTGTCTTTAAAGAGAGAGTTGCCAAAATGGAAAGAAAGTCTTCTTTCAAAGACTGCCAAGCCTGGCGATCCTCGGTGAGCTGTGTGTTCAGGAAAGGACACAAATTAGCCAGGCTGGGCAGCCGGCCTTGCTGCAGGAGCCCTGGGACAGAACCTTTCACAGCTCTGTGTGGTTATGAAAGTGTGGGCGAGCCCGCCATGTCCTCTGCATGGAGGCTCCGTCCAGGCCCTGCCACTGCCCACCCAACAGGGCAGACCTGAGTGCTGGCCAGAGCTGTGGTCCGGGGTCCCCAGCTACCAGGCTACCATGGGTGATGGGAGGACATGGGCAGTGTGGGAGGCCATGTGTCTCACTTCTCAGGCAAGGCACGAGGTGGGTGGGGCATGGAGCCGGACACTAGAAAAGGCTGGGTGCTGCCTAAGGTGCCCCCCGGAGGTAAGGATCCTGACCCCACAGCCCTGCTGAGCACAGGCACCTGTGTCCCTGGGGACCCACCAGCTGTGTGGACTTAGGAGCAAAGGCACCGACGACACACGATCAGTGCCCAGCCTGGAAGCAGGAATGTACCCTCAGAGCCACCCAAACCAGGAGCCCCTCAGAGGACAGGGCAGGGCATGAGCCCCAAAACAAGGGGCACGAGAGGGCCAAGCCAGAGTCACAGCTCCCAGGTGGGACAATGCTTCATTTAAATCTGCTCTTTCTTTCAATGCTTTACCCTCATTCCAAAGACAGTCTGTGTTGGGAGCTTGGCCCGGGTTTGAAGGAAGGGGCCAGTGCCATCTGTGGGCACCAATGGGGTGATGTGCACATGGCTGGCTGTGAGAGCGGCCCTTCTCCCAGGAGACAGCAGTGGAGGAGGCCCCGGGGCCATGGGCTGTTTGTCGTTAGCCACTGATCCCCGTAGCAAACAATGAAGAGCACAAATAGGGCAGGTGCCACCCGCCTGTGGGTACGTGTGCAAACACGGAAGAGCCAGCCAGCAAGGGAGGCAGGTTTCAAAAAGAATTCCCAGTTAAAACAAAATCGTCAAAATTATGTTCTTACTTCTGAAATTTATCGGAAAGCAAGATTATTACTATCCTGAGCAGCTAACTGTTTGGGCTTCCTTAGAAAATAAAACATCCCTCAATGGAGGATGCCTGCCGACGTCCATGGGCGCCAGCGCACATGGCTGAGGCCTGTGGAGGGCCCCACTGCCCAGAGGTGAGGGAGGGGAAGGGGGCCATCTGCACACTCTGTGGGGACAGAGGCTACTATGAGAGCTGAGGAGAGAAATTTAATCATGTTTGGGAATCAAGGCAAGCCGGCCGTGGAAGTAGAATTGAGACAGCAGAGCTACTCAAGCAATGAGAGCAGGACAAGTATCTTTTGGCAAGGGAATAGCATGTGCAGACACCTAGAGAGGAACAGGGTCACTGTCCCCAGCCTGGGATGTGGAGCAGGTGGGAGCTGGAGAGAGGAGGATGCTATGGAGAAGATCAGGTCTGCAGAGCAAGTGGGCACTGGACCACAGACCATTCTCCAGACCACTACACCTATCAAGGATGCCATCTTTTTTCATTTTTCTGTTGTAGTAAAATATACTTGACATACAACTTACCCTCTTAGCCATTATTAAGTGTACAGTCCAGTAGCGCCAAGCACATGCAAAGCGTTGGGCCGCTGTCACCACCAGCCATCTCCAGAACTCATTTCATTTTGCAAAACTGAAACTCTGTATCCATTAAACAATAACTCCCCTTTCCCTTTCTTCTCTGCCCTGGGCACCCACCATTCTATTTTCTGCCTCTATGAGTTTGGCTATTCTTGGTACATCATGGAAGCAGAATCATGCAGTATTTGTCTCTTATGACTGGCTTATTTCACTCAGCATATATCCTCATGGTTCATCCAATTTGTAGCACGTGTCAGCATTTCCTTCCTTTTCAAGGCTGAATCATATTCCACTGTACGTACAGGCCACATTTTCTTCATCCATTCATCTGTCGACGGACACATAGGCTGTTTCCACCTTCTGGCTGTCATGAGTAGTGATGCTATGCACATGGGTGTGCACATACCTCTTTAAGATCCTGCTTTCACTTCTTTAGGGTCCATATCAGAAATGGACTTGCTGGACCACAGGGTAATTCTATTTTTAATTTCTACGGAAGCTCCCTACTCTTTTCAGCAGCAGCTGTGCCATTTTACATTCACACCACGTTCAGGGGTTCCAATTTCTCCACATCCTCTCCAATACTTGTTATAAAGATTAGACTTTTGAAGAGAAAAGCCTTGCTGGATTTTTAAACGTCCGCTGTGGATGAGGGAGTTCCTCATACTCCTTAGTTCATGCCTGGTGCAAGGACCCTTTTGCTGTGATTTTTAAATTCCGTTGTGTCCCATATATCACTCTCATTCCTTTCTCCTTCAAAGGCAGTGTCTTTATGGTGCATTTCTTCTTATTTGAATGCGTTCTTACAAAGTGTGTTTTATGGTCTTGTGTGCATGTATTTGGGATTGATGTAAACGATTGTGTATTTCATCTTGTTTGTTGCCTATTTTTTTAGCCAAGTGCTATGTTTTTAAGACTGTCCCAGTCTCTATGTGCACACCGAGTCCTTCGCAGGACACGTTTTCCATGGTCCGAGCACACCATTTTCCACTCATCCAGGCCTCAAAGGCCAGCATCCAGGATGCACCAAGTTCACATCCCCCACAGAACACCGTGATGAACATCCTCACACACATCACCTCCAGGACCTGCCTGAGGATGTCCACAGAGCCCACTGCTGGTGGTCTTGCATTTGATTTGGTTAATGGGCCAGGTCCCTCTGCGCAGCCACCAGCAGCACACAAGGCCTCCCATCAGTGATCCAACGAGGAGGAAGCTGGGGTGGGGGTAAGCCTGATGGAAAGCTGAGCTTGCAAACCAGATTAGAATTTAGACTTTGGCTTCTAAAGAGTAGAGCCATTGAAGGATTTTTAACCAACTCCATAAATAAGGTAAATAATAGCACGTTTTATATTCCAAGTAATCCTTAGGCAAGGCCTTTCTTCTTGTCACTCTCCTACCCAAGCTACTGCTGATGACTGTGATTCCCACAAAAGGGCAACGCTCTGAGATGAGAGGCTCTGCCCCACACTCCCACCCCACCCACTCACACTTGGCCACTTCTGCAACCTTTAAAACATGTATGTCAAAAGCAATTTTCTAATAAGAATCAAGAGTAGAGGCAAGGATTAGAGCTAGCCACACTTGGGTGACATTTCAGTTCATGTCATGTCAACCATGCCCACATAACTGACTGTATACCTAAAACCATAGGATGAGTGAGAACTTAACCGAGAATGAAGACGGGATCAGTGAAGAGGATGAGGGGTGCGTTCCAGAAGAGGTAAAGTCTCCTGAGCTAGACACTAGAGTCAGAGCCACCATAAAACAGGAGGTCAGAGGGCCACCCTCCCTGGGGCCCCTTCTGCACAGAACATAAAAGGGGACCTTGCAGGGCAGAGGATACAGCCACACAACGGAGATGCCCAAGACAGCGGGACCCACCTGGGCCACACAGCATGAGGATTCGGAGCAAATAAATTATCAAGTAGCAGTCTGGATCCTTTGCTTACTCACCTGGCTCTCCTCACCTCTTTGTCTCTAAAATGAAGACAGCAATCGTCTCTGTTTCTTCTGTTCTGAGGATTCGTAAGCTCCTTGTGCCAGGCACTGCTCCAGGTGTGAGGAGGTCCAGTAATGAGCAACCCAGACCAGGTTTCCATCATAAGGAAGCCTGTACCCAAGACAGGGGAGACAGCAATAACAATCGTTAGGCCCCCACATCTCAGCTATGGAAGTTCAGATGTTCACTGGGACTCTCCACGCCTTACAATCTAGGTAATACTGTATACTACCTCTATCCTATGTCCTGTGGAAGGAAGCCAGTGGTCTCCCAAGACTTTCTGAAAATATATCCCCTGGAACTTCTCAAGGTTGTTCTGCCTCTTCCTGCCTACCCTGAATTCTTCTTCTCTACTTAATGTACTGGTCAAATATTTCCTTGATTCACACACACATGCACACATACACACATGGCAGTGACAGATTTCACTGAGAACCTTAGAGCTATGGTGGGGCTTATAGAGAGTCAGGGCAAAACTTTTCCTTTGGGTCATGTTTGCAATATTTCTTCTGCCACTGGCTATGTTGCTCAATCCTTTCCATTTTGTGTCCTCTAGTTCTCCCCTTTCTACTTTCCTTCAACCCTCATGGAGGTGATATTGCTACCCCAATGGGTCCAGAAGGTGTAACCCCGCCCCCCCCACACACACACACACTGCAGGGGGTGTGGAGGGCAGAGCATCGAGCCAAAACAGATTATTTTCAAGCCTTGCCTGGTTTTGGACTTGCTTGGAACCCTTCACCCCTTTTTCTTCCCTACTTCTTCCTTTTGGAATGGGATTGTCTGTCCTAGGCCTGCCCCACCACTGCACATTGGAAGCTCATAACTTGTTTGGTTTCACAGGCTCCCAGCTGAAAGGAAATGTGCCTCAGGAGCCATCATACCTGTAATCTCACCCACGTCTGATATTTAGATGAGACTTTGGATTTAAATTTCAAAGTCAATGTTGGAATGAGTTAAGATGTTTGAGGTCGTGGGATGGAATTAATGTATTTTACACGTGAGAACATGAAGATTGGGGGACCAGGAATGAAGTTTCATGGACTGAATGTGACCCCCAAAATTTATCTGTAGAAATCCTACCCTGCAGTGTGATGGTTCTAGGACGTGGGGCCTTTGGGAGGTCATGAGGATCAGTGCTCTTGGCTTATTTCTGCCCATCCCTCTAATGAAACATCCCAGTGTTTGAGTAGAAGCCAGGGGCACAGAGTCTCATGACCTTAGGGCCCCAAGTGGCCCCTGCACTGGACTTAACAGATGGCTGTTCTGTCCTCACCTCTCTTAGACCTCCCCATAGCTCTGACACTGTGACCACACCTTCCTTAAAATGCTCAACTCTCTTGCCTTTTATGTCCAAAGCACCCAGACACTCCCAGGCAGGGCCCCTGGAAGCTCAGGATCCTCCCCTTGCACATTAAACTTGGGGCATTTCTAGGATTGGCCTGGAGTCCCCTTTCTTTCCCTACTCTTGAGTGCCAAGGGTCAGCACACCTTGTCTATGGGGGTCAGGTGGCCAATCTTAAAGGGTCTTCTTGCAGCTGCCCACAATGGCAACCTCAGATAGCCAATGTGCAAGCAAAGGAGAGTTCCAATAAAACTTTACTGACAAAAGCAAGTAGCATTTGCCAAGCATGGCTCCATACCTTCTTTGAGTACAGATCCATTCTCAAGGCTTCAAAATGACTCGGATTTATAGTTTCCACTCAGGCTTCTCCTCTGAGCTGCAGACCCATCCTTGCCTCCTTGGACACAGCTTCGCCAGGCTGACCTCGCGGCCTTCCACTGCCCACACGACTGTCTTGTGTGTTCCATCTCAGCAATGAGGCAGCCATCCTGGAAGGGAAGCCAGATGCCCAGGCCAGCCTGAACCCGCGGCCCCCGCCCCTGTGTTCGACTCCAGTGTGGATGAGCCCATTTACTAGCTAAGAGTTACAGGAGGTTTGCTCTCCACTCCAACCTCACAGCACTTCCCAGGTGGTGTCGCGTGCCCCCGAAGGCAGCTCAGCCCACGCGGCTGCAGAACCTAAGGGCATGCAGCAGC
Organism: Papio anubis; assembly: GCF_008728515.1. Classification (NCBI taxonomy): domain Eukaryota; kingdom Metazoa; phylum Chordata; class Mammalia; order Primates; family Cercopithecidae; genus Papio; species Papio anubis. Next base: position 43,939,260 of record NC_044983.1, on the reverse strand, counting down.
TTCCCTGCAGAACGCACGGTCCCTGGGTCTCAGAGCAGACTCCGACCAGCAGGGCAGGTCCCACCTCCTCCTCCTGGCTCCATCTCAGACCACGCTCCAGCACCCCCATCTACAGTGCCCCGTCCTCCCTGCTTTACTGAATTTATTCTCATCTTTCAAATCTCAAGTCAGATATATTAAATTCCCCTTCATATGCTCTGAATATACCACACATCTCTTCTTCCATTGTATATTTATTGTTTTGATCAGGGGTCAAAAAACTACAGCCTGCAGTCTAAAGCCACCCTCCATCCCTTTCTGAAAATAAAGTTTTGTTGGAGTTCAGCCTGTCCTGCACTTACATGTGGTACAGATGCTTCTGCACCCCCATGCAATGGCAGAGCTGGGCGGTTACAACAGAGACCAGGAGGCCCACCAAGTCTCAAGTCTCTGCTGTCTGGCCCTCCACAGAAAACATGTGCCAGTCCCTGGTTTTGCTTATTTGGTAAGTCTGTCTGCCACACCGGACAGTAATCCAAGGAAGCTGGAGACCGTGCATGTCCTTCACTGCAAGAGCTTCACCACCAGCGGCAGGGCCTGAACTCAGCACTGGCTGGCTGGATGCAGAATCAGATCCGCCACATCACCAGGTCACGCATCCCACCCTCGGCTGTCTCCTAAGCAAAGACCCAAAACATTCACTTCACACTCTTTTTCTCCCTAGCCTCTCTGGTAATGCCTGTTCACTCTGCTGGCTGAGGCTTGTTGACAACCCAGTGCTCTTCTAAAGATGAAGGAGGCAGTAAATAAATTGTCTGAGCACAGGGGCTGGTTGTCTAAGTGTGAGTACAGCAATCACATATGAAGTAAATATCACCTTTGCAGAACGACCACGCACATGGTCACACACACGGTGGCACAGCCTGTGAGGGCATCTGGGTATTTTGCCTCATTTTACAGTAGAGAGAACTAGGCTCAGAGGGTGCTACAATTGGAAGGAGTCTACTCTTATCTGGCTATGAAAGCTCTTTCCTTTTTAGCACAACGTTTCCAAAATGTGTGTTTATGAGGAAAAACGGGGACCTGTGCTCAAATATGATTGGAATGGGGGGCATACGCCATAGCCCTCATGGAGGTTCTACAAGAAAGAAGTCTGCCTAACATTTCCAGTGTGTTTGGCCTCAGTACTTTTTCCCACCAAATACCCAGAACCCCTCTGCAGAGACTGGTGTTCTATAGAACGCACTGGGAGAAACACCTACCTTTAAGAATCCAAGTCCATACCTATTGCTGTGGCCCTGAGGAGAAGATTTGGGGGAGAGGTGTCTCAGCCTTCCTTTCTATAAAATGCCTTCATCTCCCAAATCACCCCATTGCACCATTCTCTCAGCACAATTGAGTTAAACTCTTAAGAAAAAAGCAATTTCATTATCTGAGCAAAGTAATTCCCCTATAATAGAAATGACAGAGATAATCCTTTGAAATGATTTTTGACGTTTAAAAGAAGAAGTTGCCTACTTACATGCAAGTTAATATCAGACTTCACCTCATTCACCTGGGTGATGCCCCATGAACACCTCCTTCACCCTCCATGTCCATAAACAGGAATCAGTTTTGCAACATCCTCCTGAGATGCTGCTGACAGCCTCCCCCAGACTCTGTTGCACTGCAGTGAAACTCAGGTCATGACTCACACATGATATACTTTGTTCCTCACTCATTCATCTCTCATCCATCTTTATATCACCCCCGCCTCCTGCCAGTGTTCAAAGAATGCTCACTGAATGAAACTGAAAGCCTTTCGATTCTTATCTCACAGGTCACTGGCCAACAAATATTTCTCAAAAACCTCCTATGTGCTCAACCCCACACTAGGCCAGAGTCCAGGGGCTCACAACCTATAGGGGGAAATAGGGGAGACACGATGGTCCAGAGGGCGCTATGAGAAATGTCATCTCATCATCATTAATGAAAATGACAATTTTCTGAGAAATTGGGAGAGGTCTCACAGAGGAGACTGGAGCCCCTTACAGGGCCAGAAGAGCTCTGCTGGACACACCGAGGGCAGGGTGAGTAGGGCTGAAGGCAGGAGGGGCACCGGGAATAGCTCGTGGAAGGGCAGATAGACCACCCTAGGATATCCGGACTTTGTCCTATGGGTAATGGAAGCCATGGAAGATTTTTAATCAAAGCAACATGACTAGGTCTCTGTTTAGGACAAAACCTAGTCTGGAGGAAGGATTGCAAGGGAGAAAGCCTCTTTATTTGAAAAGGCACTGGAATGAGGCTGCAGTGTTCCTAAGCAAGTATTCTTGGATCTCCTATGAGACACATGCTGTCTAGGCAAAGCCAGAAGTCGGGGGTAAGGTGCTGCTGAACACGGTGACGGTGCCATCGCCTCTGAGACTGCAACCTTTCCCAACAGAATGAGGCAGAGAGCTGGGAGTCAAAAGGGACCTGCTCTTGCCCAGGCTTCATGTTCATTCTCCACAAGGAGTCAGGGCATGTGCCCGATGGTGGTGACGCTGGCGAGGCCATGGTGATGACACTGGTGAGGTCACCGTGGCGCCCACAGCAGCAGGAGGGTGCCTGTGCCGGGCGGCACTGCCCCGCCCTCATGGCCAGGGACAGGAGCCCTGCAGGATACTGGACAATACTGGGAAGGAAAAGGAGGGAATCCTCGACCTTGGGCCAGAGCCTGGCCACAGACCACTGAACCCTGAGTGTCTCGACAGGTCTCAAGAAAAAAATAATTATTGGAAGCTGACAAGGCAGTGAGTGAAAACAAAAGATCCTATCTGGTAGGAAATAGGATAAAATAGAGAGAAATTTGTTTTGTTTCTGGAGATAAAATAAGCAACAGACCACTGAACTCAGGTCAGAAGTGCACAGCTGCCTGCCCCAGAACTGACGGCAGACACAGAAGGAAGTGTGTTGGAGGTAGGTACAAAGAAGAAGCTATTTTGAGGAAAATCATCTTACACCCAGTATGGCTCCTCTCTGCTGGAAGGCGGCATCCTTGCAAGTAGACTGACCAGATCCCTTAAGATGAAAAACATCCCAGGCAATGCTGGCGCATGTGAGAGCTCTCCAGTTTCTTTGCGCAGATTCCTCTTGGAAAGCAAGCAGGGCCTGAATGATGCACACTGGCCTCTTCCTGAGTGGATTCCCTCACCGAGTCAGTGCAGTTGCCAAGTTTCCACCTGGCTTTGTGCTGGCTGCGTGGACCCAGCTCTGGAGGTGAAAACCGCGATCAGAGGAACCTCTGGGAGAAGAGCAGCCTCACCCGGGACCTGAGCCATTTATAACACAGGTCAGCCTAATGGCTGCAAGGCCCTTTTGTTTGGAAAAAAACAAGCTTTGGGCCTGTGGGATTTCCATGTGCTTTGAAGTTACTGTTTATGCAAAAGCATTTTTGCTAGCAGTAATTGACTGATGCTTCTTCAAAGTACTTCCCAATTACCCAGAGAGCTTGGAAACGTGACTTCGAGAAGAGACGTGTGGCCCCCGCATCTGGTTTGTGTCTAGGTAGTTTCAGAAGTGGACTCCTCATTGGCTGTATCCTTTCTCATTTCATCACACATGACCCTCTCCTGCATATGTCCGGAGGGTTTTCCCAACAAGGTCCATTACCATTGGGAAAGCCTTGAAAATTGAATGCTTCATTATTTGCTTCCTGGGCAGATACTGTTTCCAAAATGCAAAGTTGTCTTCACTCTGATAGAGGTGGTCTAGGCATGATCTTGGCCACTTTGAACATGAAGCCCAGTGGAGCATGCACAGTCTGACTTGTCGTACGGGGTGGATTCATGAGGCTGTCACATGAGGAAGTGATTGAGAGGATCAAAGCAATTATTCAAGCCAGTCTTGGCAAAAGACGCAGGTATTACAACAAAGGGTCATTTGAGGCTCACAGAGAAAGGTCATTGTCATGGTAAGAGAGCTGGAAAGTTGACCTGCCACTAATTAGCCATGTGTGAGCCCAACAGATTTTTTAAAATAATATATAGTAGCTTTATTGAGATATAATTCATGTACCATACTATTCACTCATCTAAAATGCAGAATTCAATGATTTTAATATATTCGTAGAGGTGTCCGATCAGCACCACAATCAATTTTCAAATAGTTTCAGCATCCCTAAAGAAAACTCGACCGGGTTTGGTGGTTCACACCTATAACCCCAGCATTTTAGGAGGTCAAGATGCACAGATCACTTGAGTCTGGGAGTTTGAAACCAGCCTGAGCAACACAGTGAAACCATGTCTTTACAAAAAATGAGCCAGACATGGTGATACGTGCCTGTAGTCCCAGCTACTCTGGAGGCTGAGGTGAGAGGATCTATTGAGACCAGGAGGCAGAGGTTGCAGTGAGCTGCAATCACACCACTGCATTCCAGCCTGGGCAACAGAGAGAGATCCTGTCTCAAAAAAAAAAAAAAAATGTTTTAAGAAAGAAAAACCTGTACCCGTAAGCAGTCACTTCCTATTTACAACCAACCACCCCAAACCTAGGCAACCACTAATCTTCTTTCTGTCTCTGTAGATTCCAGGCATATTTTAATATGCCTGAGCCTCAGTTTCCCCATATGTAAAAGACAGGGAACTGGAATGTGTGGATGCTAAAGAAGCCCTCTGAAGCCTCTATTCCTTTAACACCCCTAAGACCTATTATCATGTAATAACCAGTTTTTCATGTGATCTCGCAAAATCAGGCTGTGGTGCTGGCCCTGGCTTGGATTATGTTATTCGTTTAGTTGAAAGAGTGTAAGATTTCCTTGAGAAACCAAGGAGCACATCACATCCCATTTCACTGATAGTCACAGGCTCCACTCTGCCACAGACCTCCCTCTGGAGAGTAGAGTCCCTGCGGGGGACCCTCAACACAGATCACAGAGCACAGTAAGAGAATCGCTCACCAAGGCTCCAGGTGAAGAGCACTGGTCACACTCTCTAAAGAAAAAAAAAATAGACTCTTTTAGAGGTAGGACAGCACCTGTTCTGGGACACTTGGTCACCATCCACTCCCAGCCTAAGGGAAGGCTCCAAGTGGAAGCAGTAGATTGGGAGGTGATTTTGTTAAATTATTTTAAAGTGAACAATTAGGTGGCGTTTAATACACATGGTACAACCACCACCTCTCTCTAGACCCAAAACATTTCCATGACTTCAAGGTAAAACCCCTTACCCATTAAGCAGTTTCTCCTTATTTCCCCCTCCTCTCAGCCTCTGAAAGCCACCAATGTGAGCTCTGTCTCTATGGATTTGTCTATTTCATATAAATGGGGTCGTGTATTACTTATCATGTCTGGCTTCTTTCCCTTAGCATAACGTTTTCAAGGCACATCCACATTGCATTGTGTATCTGTATTTTATTCCTTTTTGTGGTTGAATAAAATTTCATTGGATAAATATGCCACAATTTGTTTATCCATTCTTCTGTTGGTAGGCGGACTTGGGTGGTTTTCACCTTTTGGCTTATGTGAATAATGCTACTATGAAAATGCATGTTACACATACTTGTTTCTGTACCTGTTTTCAGTTCTTTGGGGTATATACTAAGAAATGAAATTGTGGGGTCAGACAGTAATTCTATGTTTAACTTTTTGAAGAACCACCACACTGTTTTCCACAGAGGTTGAATCATTTTACATCCCCACCAGAATTATCTTTTGTTGTTGAGTTGTAAGAGTTCTTTATGGATCCTGGATACCAGATGCTTATCAGATGTATGATTTCCAAATATTTCTCCTATTTCATAGGTTGTCTTTTCACATCAAAGGATAATGTCCTTTGATGCACATTTTTTAATACATACAAGACCCAGTTTATCTAGTTTTTCTTTTTTGTACATGCTTTTTGTGTCATACCTAAAAATCCGTTGTCAAATCTAAGATCATGAAGCTGTATCCCTATGTATCCTTCTAGGCATTCTATGAGTTTAGTTCTTATATTGAGGCCATTGATCCATTTTGAGTTAATTTTGTATATGATGTGAAGAAGGGGTCCAACTTCATTCTTTTGCATGTGGATAGCCAGTTGACTAAGGGGTCCAACTTCATTCTTTTGCATGTGGATAGTCAGTTGGCCTAGCACCACTTGTTAAAGAGACTATTCCTTCCCCATTGAAAGTCTTGGCACCCTTGTTAACACTCAATTGACCACAAATGGTTTGTTTCTGGGCTCTCAATTCTATTTCCTTGATCAATAAATCTATCCTTATGCGAGTACCACATTGTTTTGGTTACTGTAGTTCGTAGCACTTTTCAAATGGGGATGTGTGAGTTCTCCAACTTTGCTCTTCTTTTTCAGGATTGCTTTGGCTGTTTGGGGCTCACTGAAAATCCATATAAATTTGAGGGTCAACTTCTCCATTTCTTCACAAATGTTGTTAAAATCTTAATAGTGATTGCATTGAATCTGTAGTTTTCTTTAGGTAGAATTGACGTCTTAACAATATTGTCTTCCAATCCATGAATACGGATTTCTTTTCCATTTATTGAGATCTTCTCTTTAATTTCTTTCAGCAATGTTTTGTAGTTTTCAGTGTACAAGTATTTCACTTACTTGGTTAAATTTACTCCTAGGTATTTTACCTTTTGGATGCTATTGTAAATGGATTTTTAAATTTTCCTTTTCATATTTTTCATCGGGGGAGTATAGAAACACAACTGCTTTTTGTGTGGTAATTTTATACCCTGCAAATTTGTTGAAATCACTTATTAAATCTAGTAGCTTTCTTAAGAATTCTTTGGTATTTTCTGCATACACATTCTATATGTAGAATATAGAATATATTCTATATATACATTCTATATGTAGAAAATACATGTATATGTGTATGTAGAAAATATCGCTCTGTGAAAATAGACATAGTTTTCCTTTTCCACTGTGGACATCTTTTTTTCTTGCTTGATTGCTGTGCCTAGAATTGTCAATACAATATTGAATAACAGTGGTGAAAGTGGGCATCCTTGTATTGTTCTTGAGTGGGAAAGTTTTCCGTCTTTCACCATTGATGTGATGTTACCTGTGGGTGTTTCATAAATGCTCTTTGTATCATTTAGGAAGTTTCTTTATATTCCTACTTTAATGAGAATTTTTATTATGAAGGGTGTTAGGTTGTGTCACATGCACTTTCTGCATCAGTTGTGACCATATTGTGCATTTTCCCCTTTGTTCTAATTATGTGGTATAGTACATTGATCGATTTTACTATGTTGAACTACTTTTGCATTTTTGGAATAGATCCCACTTGATCATTGTGTATAATCCTTTCAGTATGCTGTTAGATTCATTTTACTTGTATTTTATTGTATTTTGTTTAGGATATCTGCATTTCTATTCAAAAAGGACGTTGGTCTGTACTTTTCTTGTGATGTTTTTATCTGGGTTTGGTATAAGAAATATGCTAGCATTATAGAATCAGTTAATAAATGTTTCATCTCTCACATTTTAGAGGAGTTTGAGAAAGATTGGTGTTCTTCTTTAAATGCTTGCTAAAATTCACCAATAAAGCCATCTGACCCTGGACTTTCCTTTGGTGGAAAATTTTCCTACTACTGATTCAATTGTTATACTTGTTTATAGGTATCTTAAGATTTTCTACTTCTTCTTGAATCAGTTTTTATTATTTGTATGTTTTTAGGAATTTGTCCAATTCACTTAGGTCATCTAATTGGTTGGCAGACAATTATTCATAGTATGGTCTTATAATCCTTTTTATTTCACAAGATCAGTAGTAAAGTCCCCATTTTCATTTCTAATTTTAGTTATTTGTATCTTCTCCCTTTTTGTACATCTAGCTATTAGTTTGCCAATTTTGTTGATCTTTTCAAAAAACCAACTCTTGGTGTCATTAAGTCTTTCTGTTGGTTTCTATTGTCTATTGTATTTGGTTTTGATCTAATCTCTACTATATCACTTTTCTGGCTAGCTTTGGGTTTAGTCTGCTCTTCTTTTTCTAGTACCTTTAAGTATAAAGTTAGGTTATTAATTTGATATCTTTCTTCTTTTTTAATGTATGCATTCAGGATTATAAATTTCCCTCTGATCTTTACTGCATACTACAAGTTTTGGTATGTTACATTCTCACTTTTATTCGTCTCAAAGTATCTTTTAATTTCCCTTATGATTTGTTCTTTCACCCCCTGGTTGTTTAAGACTGTGCTTAATTTCCACATATTTGTGAATTTTTCAGATTTAGCCTCTGATAGTGATTTCTAGTTTTATCCTATTGTGTTTGGAAAGGATACTTTGTATGACTTCATTTTTTTGTTTTGTTTTGTTTTTTTGAGATGAAGTCTCACTCTGTCACCAGGCTGGAGTGCAGTGGCATGATCTCAGTTCACTGCAACCTCCACCTCCTGGGTTCAAGCAATTCTTCTGCCTCAGCTCCCTGAGTAGCTGGGACTACAGGTACTTGCCACCATGCCCAGCTAATTTAATATTTTTAGTAGAGATGGAGTTTCACCATTTTGGCCAGGATGGTCTCGATCTGCTGACCTCGTGATCCACCTGCCTCTGCCTCCCAAAGTGCTGGGATTACAAGTGTGAGCTACCATGCCTGGCTGACTTCAATATTTTTAAATTTACTGAGAATGGTTTTATGTTCTATTCAAGAGCATGCTGTGTGTGTACTTGAGAAGAATGAGTATTCTGCTATGGTTTGACAGAGTATTCCGTATATGTCTCTTAGGTCTACTTGGTTTATAGTTATTCAAGCCCTCTACTTCCTTGTTGATCTTCTGTCTTCATATTCTATTCATTACTTAAAGAGGGATATTGAAGTCTTCAACTATTATTGTGAACTGTCTCTTTCTCCCTTCATTTCTATCAATGTAATTTGGGGCTCTAATCTGATACATATATGTTTATAATTGTTACTTCATGATGAATTGACTATTTTATCAATATATAATGTCCTTCTTTGTTTTTGGATGAAAGTCTATTTTGTCTGATACTACCCTTACTTTCTTTTGGTTACTGTTTGCATAGAGTAGCTTTTCCATCTTTTCACTTTCAATTCATTGTGTCTTTGGATCTTTGGATCTGAAGTGTCTCATAGACAGCAAGTTTTTTTAATCAATTTTGTCAATACCTGCCTTTTGAAATAGAAAGTTTAATCCATCTACTTTTTAAGTAATTGAATGTAGAGAAGGAAGGACTTACTAATAAAGAAGTACTTGCTCCTGACATTTTGCTATTGTTTTCTCTATGCCTTTTTTGTCTCTCATTTCCCCCATTATTATCTTCTTTTATATGTAATTTTCTGTAGTAAACTATTTTGATCCCCTTCTCATTTTCTTTTATGTATATTCTTTAGATTTTTTTGTTACAATAGAAAATATAATTAACATCTAAATGAAATGTAATTTAGTTTTAATTTAATTTATAGCAACTTAACTTCAGTAGCATGTAAAAATTCTGCTCATGTACAGCTCAACTGCTGCCCATTTATGTTGTTGCTGTCACAAATTACATTTGTATACATTGTATGCCCAGTAGTACATATTTATAATTATTTTATGCACTTGTCTGTTAAATCATGTAAGGAATTAAAAGTGGAATTGAAAACCTAAAATATAATTATACTGGTTTTTATATTTGCGTATGTAGTTACCTTTCCTGGAGATATTTATTTCTTCATATGGTTTCAAGTCACTGACTACTGTTTTATCATTTCACTCCCTTTAGCATTTCCTATAAGACAGGTCTATTGGTGGCAAACTCCCTCAGCTTTTGTTTATCTGGGAATGTCTTAATCTCTCCCTCATTTTTGAAAGATAATTTTGCCAAATACAGAATTCTTGGTTGACAGTCTTTTTCTTTCATTTGACTTTAAATGTAATCCCCCTGCCTTTTGCCCTTCATGGTTTCTGGTTAGCAACTAGAAGTCTACTAGTAGTCTTACTGGGGATCTCTTCTATTTGACAAATCACTCCCTCCTTCTATTTTCAAGATTTTTTTTTTGGCTTTCAACAATTATATACCATGTCTAATGTGGATCTCTTCAAATATATCTTATTTGGAATGTGTTGTGATTCTTGGATTTGTAGATTCATATCTTTTATCCAATTTGGGACAGGTCCAGCCCTTCTTTCTTCAAATATTCTTGCTGCCCTCTTGTTTCTCGATCTTTTCTTCTTCTTGGATGCCCATAATGCATATGTTGGTTTGCTTAATGGTGTTCTACAAGTCCCTTAGGTTCTATTCACTTTTCTTCATTCTTTTTCTTTCTATTCCATTTATAATCTACACAATCTAAATTGTCCCTTCTTCAAGTTCGCTGACGTCCTTATGTCTGGTCAAATATACTGTAGAGATCCTCTAATAAATTTTCTTTTTTTGAGATGGAGTCTCATTGCAATGCCCAGGCTAGAGTGCAATAGCGTGATCTTGGCCCACTGCAACCTCTGCCCCCCGGGTTCAAGCGATTCTCCTGCCCCAGTCTCCCAAGTAGCTTGGACTATACTGGCTTTTATATTTGCCTATGTAGTTGCATGCCACCATGCCTAGCTAATTTTGTATTTTTAGTGAGACAGGGTTTCACCATATTGGCCAGGTTGGTCTCGAACTCCTGACCTCAGGTGATCTGCCCACCTTGGTCTCCCAAAATGCTGGGATTACAGGCTTGAGCCACCAGGACTGACCCAGTAAATTTTTCATTTCAATTATTATCCTTTTCACCTCCAGAATTTCTATTTAGTTCCCTTTTGTAATTCCTATGCCTTTATTGATATTCTCATTTTGTTCATACAGCATTGTTCTGGTTTCCATTAGTTCTTTGTTTATGGTCCCCTTTAGCTCTTTCACCATATTTAAGACAGATGACTTAAATGTCTTTCTAATAACTCCAGTGGCTTGACTTCCTCAGAGATGGTTTCTGTCCATTTATTTTGTTCATTTGAATGGGCCACATTTAACTATTGCTGTTTATGTGCAACCTTTTGGTTAAAAACTGGAAATTTTATTTAATTATGTGGCAACTCTAGAAGTCAAATTATTCTTCTCCTTTAGGGTTTGCTCTTTATTGATTGAAGGCTGCAATAATCTGTAATCTATTTGTGCATTGAGTTTGTCAAACTATCTTGTTTCAAAGACTGTATTTCTTGTCATGTGTGGTCAATGAAGGCTCTGTTTCTTTAGCTTATTTTCATCCAGTATTTTGATAGAGATTTCCTTGAATGCCCATAACTGAAAAATTTAAAACAAACAAAAGATCTCTCCTCATCTTTGCAAACTGACTGTGCTGGGTCACTCTTTCAACATTTAACTGATCTGTTTACAACTCTGCCTTAGCCTTCATTTTCTGCTGGAACTGAACCTACAGGTCAGCCAGAAGTGAAACCTTTAAATCTTTAAAACTTGAGTCTTTTCAGTGCATGTTTCCTGCCCTGGGTGTACATATTGCTTTCTAAATTCCCCAGTGTACATGGGTACTTTTGAATGCTCTTAATTTCATGAAGAAACTCTATCTTTCCCTCTCAGGGAAACTTAAATGTTCAATTGCATGTCTCAACTATAATCTTTTGCCCAGGATATTATGGATTATTTGTTTGCCATTCAGTGCTTTTGGGCAATGGCCACTGCTTTTCTACCCTAAATCATTTCTGAGTGAACAAAAACAGAGACAAACATCTTGTGTCAGTCCTTCAGGTAGCCCCTAGACGGGTGAGAATAGGCAAATACAAAAGTTTGCAAATAAGATCCTAGAGTCAGAGACCAGAATTCCACCCTGGAAATGCAAGCTGACTTCCTCAAAACTGCTGCCAAACTGGAAACGGGGTGGGGTAAGAGCAAACAAAAATGCCACAAAGTTTTCCTCCCATTTTTTTAAAGTTGTTTTTTCCTTGATTCAGCATTCTTTTGGTTACTGTAAACCTTTGACTGTTTTCCAGAGTTCTCACAGTTTCTGCTTGTTTTTGACATTTCTGTGGTGGGGCAGGAGCTGCCTATGCTTCCTCTGCCATTTTGCTAACCTACCCTGCTGAGAGGGGATTTTTCAGAAGAGTTTTTGTTTTAATGGGGGGGAAGGGGTTCTATAATATTCGTGCTCCTCAAGACACACATACCTCAAGCCAAATGAGGGCACTTCACAGGCCCTGTGGCACCATGAAAGGCCTGTCAGAGAGGTCTTGGGGAATTGGACAGTAGTGACTACCTCTTGTTGAAAAAAGTCTAACCATGATCGGTTACCTAAGCTGCCCTGATGGCAGAGCAAGAAGAACAGTCTAGAGCAGGAGCTGCACATCTACTGACAGGGCAAGTAATAGCTCATATCTCCATGAGCAACATTCCACAGTGCTGCTATTAGAGCAAAAGCTGAGAGTTGGTCAAAGTGGTCAGGTAGACCATGCAAGTGTCTCCTTCTGCAATGGGTAAGGAAAAGGCAGCTTCTGAGCCCCTAGAGAGGTAACAATGCCAAATAATAACTGCGCTAGACAAATGAGACCTTCCTGCCCCCTACTCACCTCATTCTCAGCCCCTAACTCCAGAGTAGAAGGAAAGGGTGAAGAAATGTTCTCTTTTCCAGTGCCAGGTCCCCAGGCTATATCAGGACTGAGATGGGGTCAGGGAGGGGAGACACTTTCAATTAGATGAGAGATCAAAGTTAGGATTTAATTCAGGCTTGACTTTGAATAGTTAAAAGTAAATAGGAAAACTATGATTTCTGCCTGAGAGCTCCTCAAGAGCAATGAAGAAAACATCAATTGATTAATTAAAATTGGATTGTTTCCTTCTTTGCACTTTCCTAAGTCCATTCAATATATGGGTGACACACATAACTGGAATGTGAGTGGGAAAAAGGGAGGGCAGAGAGAAGCAGGAAGTAATCTGTTGCTTCACATTACAAATCAGAAAAATTGGGGCAAGAATTCAATGAAAATTTTAGCATGTTATACGGGTGCATTTAAAAACTTAGCATGGAAATGGGTTCTCATGACACTGACTTCCCTGCTGTGTTATGGTAAGTGAGAAGGATGGATGTGAGCATGGGTCCACAGCTCCTCTCCAGAGACGGCCCCTCCTCACTCTCAGGCCAGGACTCCTGGGGGTCTGCTGCTGGAATCCCAGCGAAGGCATGCCCCACCAGGAGCCTGTGTGGGAAACCATGTGCTCCTCAGTGGTTTCTTTAAACTTGGTGCCAGGGAAGCTTCAGCAAGTTGAACATCCAAGCGGTGCTCTGAGTATGTGAGACATCCCAACTCCAATACCCACCACAAAATTAAGAAAGGAGAGAAGAGGAAAGGAAGCTGGAAGTTCTCTGAGTACTAGTAGCTACCAATCCCATCTGGACACAGGGACTGTGGGGTGGCCTCTGTGGGAGCCACTCTTGTCTTCATAACTAAGGGGATGCCCAGCAGCATCTGCTCATCTTCTTACCAAATGGACCCTGTTTAGGTTAGTCTTGCTGAACACTTAGGTTTATGTCTTCCTGGTAATAAAATTGAAATAATGTATTTTCTTGGCTGCTCCATAAAATGTTCTATGAATTTATTCTAGAGGAGAAAAGGAAGGAGGAGAAATAAATGTGGCACTGGCCTTTTGATTGTGGTTTTTATTTCCATAAAGCTTAGATCACAAGAATGCATGAGATATTTACACAAATCTTTCCACAATTCCTGTGGCCTGTGGGGGCATAGCATTTGTATGACTTCACCACCGTGGCTGGCGTGTGCTCTCTCAGCAACTTTGCTGGTGACAGGGAACAGCCCCCACCAGGGCCTGTAGTTCCGGGGCAAAGCAGGCAAGGTTTGTGTGTACCTTATTTATTCTTCCTTCTATGCCTTTTCTGTAGCAAATTCAACTTTGAAAAGTGGTCTGGGCTTTTCTCTATCATAATATAGTGAGTTTTCTTATCGTTAAGTACTCACTCCTTCCTAGATCATTTCCTTGGGGATGATAAAGCCAGAGGACGATAACTGAGAAAAACCAGGCTTCATTCACCTTTGCCATGAGAAGACTCAAGGGCTGATCCATCCCAGATGAGAGAAGCATGGAAAAAGGCAGCTGTGAGGCAACCAGACCCGTCACACAAGCTTCTCAAGTGATTCAGATTTCTGTGGCTGCAACAGGTTCTCCAGCAGATGCGGGATGAAGCATCCTGGGAGTCTCGGGCTGTGTGAGGCTAGACTCCAAGCTTCACACAGGCACAGGGTGCACAGCAGGGCCAGGTGGGCAGCCGCTGCAGGAGGATTACCTGCAGGAAGGCTTCAGACGCCAGCTGTACACACCAACACAAAGAAGCAGCAGTGTGTGCGGGTGATGGTTTCCAAGCCACCTGAAGTGGAGCACAAATGACTCATCCCCTGTCCAGACACCACCCCGGCTTTTCTCACATTAGTCATCTTATTTCTTATTTCTCTGACTTTGCACTACTGCCCACTAAGAATGTTGGTATCATGATCATCACTTTAAATAATGGGGGACAGGATTGGTGTGGAGGTTTGGGAACACACAGACCTCCTATGGCCATGGCCATTTGGCCACATGAGCCCCTTCTGCACCCTCCTCCACCATCTGTGAGAGGCAGTGCCCTTTGGGAGGAAGAGTATAAAGTTTAGCTGAGGAGACTGGCATTTAAGTTCTTGTCTTCACAACTTCTTAGGCGAGACACATGGTCAGCCTGCCTAGCCTCTCTGCCTCCTTTGTGTTGACTGTATAGTGGAGATAACCGCATCTACCTTGCTGAGCTTACTGAGGATGGAATGTAGCTGCACTAGGGCAATGTCTGGGGCACAAGAGGTGTCTCAGTAAATGAAACCTGAATAAAGGTCCTGGTCTGAGCTGAGAACAAGCATCATGTAATTCAGGTTTTAATTCTCTTGATTCACCTAACATCTGCAGTGGGCAGGAAGCACTGGGGACAGCTGCACCAGCAGCCTGGCTGCCCCAGAGAGTGACTGGAGCTCCTCCCACCCAAGAAACAGGAGAATACTTTATCCACAGTAGGGAAATCTCAAGGCACCCAAGGGAAATTGTCCGGTGATTTACACGTGACCGTGCAGGCTTCTCAGGTGGCAGGAGGAAGATCCAGTATCCACACTGGAAGTGGGGTGCCCATGAGAGGAGCCCTCGGGGTCCCAACAGGAGCGTGAGTATGCCATGTGCTCACATCTGCTCATCCATCTCCAAGGTCTTTTCACTATGTCCATCTCTTATGAGGTTTTCTGGGAAATTTAACTTGTTTTCATGCAGGTTTAACAAGAAGCAATATAGTTTTATTACATACAAATCAAATAGCCTAAACGAAATGCTTCAATTCCATTGTGGTATTTAAATGTGACCCTGTAGGCTCCATTCCCTCTGAGAATGCTGGACCCTAGATCATGGCCAAGCATGTTCAGAAGCCAGCAGCCCGCAGCACCCTCACGGACCCAGCCCATCTTCCCTCGCTGACCTCAGACCGCACAGCTGTCTCCTTGAATGAACAATAAAATGTCTGGCTGCAACACCAGGCACAGCCAGCAGTTTCATTCCATACCATTTAGCACTTTTGACATTAAGACTAGCAGATTTTAAGAGTCAAAACCTTTATAAACTTCAGAACTCTTCATAGTGGTTTTTAACCTAAGCAGGGAGTAGAAAAGATGAGAAAATTCCTCCAGAGAGGTTAAAAAAAAAAAAAAAAAAAAAGCCTGCTATTCTTTTAGAAGTCAAAGCATCTGAAATCTCTTGATAGGAACATAACGCCTCATGCAGATCTATGTGAGGAAGCCCTTTTCTGTGGAACTCAACATAGTATCTGGGAATGGACTTTTTACTAATTCTTTATATACTGCAACCAGATCAGACACAACTCCTCATGGACTGTGATTCTAACAGTGTTTGAAGCTAATATAGAAATGATTTAAGCAATATCATTTCACAAACCAGGTAAAAACACAAATAGTAGCACATAAAAATCCTCTGAACATTTCCTTGCAACAGCGACTCACTAGGAAATAAGACCTACAGCCAGGGCAGGGCATAGGAAGTGGTCCCAGGTGTGAATGCAGACAGAAGGACTCACCCAGCTTTTCCTGGGAGCAGCCAGGTACCCACAAAGGCAGGGCCGGGAGTCACAGCAGAGACACTGGGGAAGAAGGATACATCTCACTGAGGCCTGTGAGCATGACGATTTGGGAACACCCAGAGGAGTGACTGGTTTTCCTCTTTTTTAACCACAGCTGTAGCACACGCTGTATTTTTGCCTTCGTATCAATATACAATAAGATAGGTCTTCGGAAATAACACCACACATCTACAACCATCTGATCTGACAAAAGCAAGCAATGGGGAAAGGATCTCCTGTTTAACAAATGATGCTGGGAAAACCGGCTAGCCATAGTCAGAAAACTGAAACTGGACCGCTTCCTTACATCTTATACAAAAATTAATTCAAGATGGGTTAAAGACTTAAATGTAAAACCCAAAACCATAAAAATCCTTGAAGAAAACCTAGGCAATACCATTCAGGACATAGGCATGGGCAAAGACTTCATGACAAAAATGCCAAAAGCAATTGCAACAAAAGCCAAAATTGACAAATGGGATCTAATTAAACTAAAGAGTTTCTGCACAGCAAAAGAAACTATCATCAGAGTGAACAGGCAACCTACAGAATGGGAGAAAATTTTTGCAATCTATACATCTGACAAAAGTCTAATATCCAGAATTTACAAGGAACTTAAACATATTTACAAGAAAAAACAAACAAACAACTCCATCAAAAAGTGGACAAAGGATATGAACAGACACTTCTCACAAGAAGACATTTACATGGTCAACAAACGTGGAAAAAAAGCACTGATCACTGATCCTCAGAGAAATGCAAATCAAAACCACAATGAGATACCATCTAACATCAGTCAGAATGGCAACTATTAAAAAGTCAGGAAACAAAAGATGCTGGCGAGGTTGTAGAGAAATAGGAACACTTTTACACTGCTGGTGGGAGTGTAAATTAGTTCAACCATCGTGGAAGACAGTACAGTGATTCCTCAAGGATCTAGAACCATTTGACTCAGCAACCCCATTACTGGGTATATACCTAAAGGAATAGAAATCATTCTACTATAAAGACACATGCACATGTATGTTTATTGCAGCACTATTTACAATAGCAAAGGCATGAAACCAACCCAAATGCTCATCAATGATAAACTGATAAAGAAAATGTAGTACATATACACCATGGAATACTATGCAGCCATGAAAACTGATGAGATCATGTCCTTTGCAGGGACATGGATGGAACTGGAAGCCATCATCCTCAGCAAACTAACACAGGAACAGAAAACAAATCACCACATTTTATCACTCATAAGTGGGAGTTGAACATTGAGAATACATGGACACAGGGAGGGGAACAACACACACCAGGGCCTATTGAGGTGTGAGGGGGGAAGGAAGGGAACTTAGAGGATGGGTAATAGGTGCAGCAAACCACCATGGCACACATATACCTATGTAACAAACCTGCATGTTCTGCACATATATCCCTTTTTTTTAGAATAAATTTAAACAATAATAAATAAATCCATAAAAGACAGGTCTTGCTGGAGTGGCTCTGGGCTTGGTTTTCCTTTCTAACAACAGCTTCATCAATGACTACCAATCTCAACCATCATTTCCTCACCAGAAACTCAACTCTGGCATTTGAACGCAGACAAAATTAGAAGAAACTTTCATTCAAACCAAGAAGGTGTAAAATGATATCCAGCAATGCAAAGCCTGCAACTACAGGGGGGAAATCAGCTCAGTGAAACATTCCATTAACTCTAACCACCAAACTTCTTACAATTCTACTTCTAACCTCACACCTATAAATCCAGTTCAGTGCACACTCAAGTTACATTTCTTTCTCTATGACTTCCTTCAGTCTGTTTGTGTTCAGATAAGTGCAATGATATACTCTGAACTGACCAAAGCCTCAGACCACTTTTTTTTAATTTCCGGGCAGATTGATGACAGGTGCCTCCAGGAGCTGTGCCTGGTAGGGTCTAGCTAATGTCATGGGAGCAGGAGAGACAGCCATCAGTAGGTGCACCTTTCTTTTTGACCAACATGGCCTTTTCTCAACTCTCTGTATTTCAGGGTGTGTCATGTATGTCTATCTACTTGCTCAGTGACATTGAGCAGAGTGCCCTATCACAAGCATACACCTCTGGGCCATGACCACCATGAGGCCAACACAGCAGGAGGTGCTGCTACAGACCTGGAGGGCAGAGGGAGCCAGCCGCAGGGACTGCGTCATCTTTCTGGGCTTCAGGGTCTCCACCTACTGGGTACAGAGTGGGTGCTGCACAATCTCTAAAGACCCTGACAGCTCTGAAAAAAAACCCTGTCCCACTTTATAAGCAGAGCCACCATGCCTGGAGGTCTTCCTTTGGCCAGCTTGGTGACCTAAGGTCTTAGCATAAACCCTCTGGTTGTCCTAATGTAAAGAAAAGGCCAGGCGCAGTGGCTCATGCCTGTAATCCTGGCACTTTGGGAGGTCGAGGCGGGTGAATCACCTGAGGTCAGGAGTTTGAGACCAGCCTGGCCAATATGGTGAAACCCCATCTCCACTAAAAATACAAAAATTATCCGGGTGTGGTGAGGCGTGCCTGTAGTCCCAGCTACTCGGGAGGCTGAGGCAGGAGAATCACTTGAACCAGGGAGGCAGAGCTTGCAGTGAGCCAAAATCGCACCACTGCACTTCAGCCTGGGTGACAGAGTTAGACTTCATCTCGGAAAAAAAAAGTAAGAAAGAAAGAAAGAAAGGAATAGAGGAGGAAGGGAGTTCCAATATCTGCAGATATGCTCTTGAGACACAAACGCATTTTTTATGAATCCCATCCCTGACCCTCATTCAAGAACTATTACCTTTTACTTTCTTTGCCTGTATTCATAAATACAGCTTTACTCAGGTAGTTCAGGCTCTGAGGTAGTTTACAGCAGGTAGGCAAGCAGGTTTCATAGAGCCAGATGGTTCCTGAAGGCACAAATCCTGGTAAGGAAGTAAGAAATGGCCCAATAGGTCATTCTGGATGTGTTATTGCAAGCTATTTCCACTGGGCCTTTCTCTCAGGGTGAATGATTTAAACAATGTATGCCTGAAATGGCTTGCTAGGCCAGATCTCCCAGGTGACTTCTTCATAGAGACACAGGCTAGGATGTCAAGTGGGTGTTGTTTATGACAACAAAGTGGTGCAACATCATATTTCTGTGCTTTCTGAACCATCATCTACCTATCATTTCATCACGGTATTCATTCTCTTTGATTGCAAATAACCAAAATCTACTGTGGCCAATATAAAGTAAATAGCAAGTTACTGAAAAGATACAGAGTACTTCATAGAATCTGGGAGAACATGAAGAACAGAGCTCAATCTCGATGCTTCTTGGTGAATAAAACTAAGTTACTCATTGTTACCAAAGTCAGGAAGTGGAGTGAAAGCTTTCCCTGGGATACACCTTCATGACCAGTCACAGACACTAGATCCTTCCTCACATACCCGGACATGCCATCTTTTCAAAGGCAAAGCTCTCTGCCGGGCAGTGCCCATGCACAGCGTATGCAACATCAGCATGCGTACAGTCTTGGTTATAAATCACAGGCCCTGAAAAGGTAGAGCCACTGCCCCAGGCAGTCCTTGTCTGTCTCTTTCCTGCTTTACTCATTAGACATGAAGGCCTTCCCACTATGAGCCCTCCATGATGGTAGCATCAGGACACAGGGTGCCCCGTCCTGGAGAAGCTGGCATGTAACCAGGTTATCATATGTCTAACCATGTATAGAAATGTGTTAGAGGGACAGTTGACCCCTGGTCTATCCAAGTCTGTGCCAGTGAGGAATGTAACCAAATCTTCCCACTGTACAGAGTGCACTGTTCCAGGAGAAACTGCAGTAAATGTATGATGTGGCTTAATGGGGAAACACCACGGCCTCTTGGATAGATTATAAACACTGATAATCTATATTTCTTTATTTATTTAGAAATATAATAAATATTTTTCTTTATTTAGCCACCTATGCTGCTGATGAAAAGCTATGTGATATTAAATTTCCTTTGATGAGACAGACTTTGGCAGAGGGTTATAAAAGATAAAAGAATGAGGTTTGAAGTCAGAACCCTGACAGCTTACGAGCCACAGGATTTTAGGCCGGTCACTCAATGGGCCCTTGGTGGGGCTATTGCCAGCTGCTGGATGATGTTATGTATGGTGTCCAGCATCAATGGTTACTCAGGAAAGGGCAGCTGGTACTAAAAAAAAAAAATCAGAATGGAAAAGGTTTTCATGCACCTCTCCAATTTTTCTATCTGCTTCAACTCAGAACTAAATGCTACTTTCGTGTGCCAGGTACGTGTGTCTGTGCAAGAGAAAAGGCTGAGGGAAAAAGAGAAAGGCAAACAGAATATCCCGACTGAGCAAGCAGGTACTGAGGCCAGGGGCAGGAAATGGAGGGGGTGGGCAGCAGAAATGACCAGCCAGGCCCACCCAGGCCATGAGGACAGCCTAAAAATCCATAGGCGGTGCTTAGAAAGTAAAATACCTGTATTTAAAGTTCCTAAAACTTGACCAACTTACTCGGTAAATTGTTGAATGCCTGTGACTCCCAAGTGTGAGCTGGTTGAGGACCCATGAGGAACCACATTCCACTTTCCAGGCCATTCTCTGGGGCCTCCCAGGAATCCCTCCTCCTTCCTCCTAGGAGCCCCCCAGGCAGCCCTCATACCTTGAGGAAATCCAAGAGTGAGCCCTATTTGTCTAAGTCAAGTGTGGCATCTTTGTCTCTCTTGTCAGTAATGGTTCTGGAACTCTGCCTGCAGCCATTGGCTTCAACATCCCCTAAGGACTGTGACCAGTCCAAGGATGGGCCTGGACCAGGCAGTAGACCAGGCTCCACTGGCTGCTGTCCCTGGGTCTGCTGCCTGTAGAGGCTGCCACCATCCTGGAGCCTGCCTTTCCTTTGGAGTTTCAGAGATTAACACCTACCTTTACCACTTAAGCCAGTGGGAGGTAGGCTTCCAGCTACTTCCAACCAGAGCATCCTGAAAGGTCCACCTGGCAACTGATGCTCCTCGTTTCGTATAATGAGCAATGAGAACTAGCTGTTCCGCTGCTGAGCTGCTGAGGACTTGCTTTCCTCATCCACAGTGTGAGGCCAGCTCTGCTGCTGCAGGAGCCATGATCTGCACCCTTTGAAAAGTCAGGCTACACGACTCTTCCACCAAAAACTGCACCCCTGGGTCCCCGCCTTTCACCACCTAATTCTCTCTCCACTAACATGAGGAAAATTCAGGGTACAAATCACATACAGCAGAGATTGTAAAAGAAGAAGTTGCATTATTCGATGAACTGGTTAAAAGAATCAAGCTAACTTCTAGAAGCTTCTAGTAATTACTTCCCTTTAGTCCCTGGGGTTACGGTTCTTGTGGGCTAGCTCATTCCAGTTTCGCTGTGACACACGGGTGAAACCATTTCTCAAATAAACTCACCTCAAATAAACTATTTTTCTTTCTGGGTGTCCCAGATATAATCATATTTGAAATCTTACACTCAGCTGAAGATCCCAGCCTCTCCAACTCAGGGGCCCTCGATACTGACCATAATGTTGCTGTCTCCTTTCTCAGCAGATTATACCGACAGTCCCCAACCTTTTTGGCACCAGGGACCATTTTCATGGAAAATAATTTGACAATTTTTCCACAGACAGTGGGTGGGATGGTTTCACGATGAAACTGTTCCACCTCAGATCATCATTCTCATAAGAAGTGTGCAACCTAGATCCCTCGCGTGCACAGTTCACAATAGGGTTCGCGCTCTTATAAGAATCTAATGCCGCTGCTGATCTGACAGGAGGCAGAGCTCAAGTGGTGAGGCTCACTGGCCAGCTGCTCACCTCCTGCTGTGCAGCCAGATTCCTAACAAGCCATGAACTGATCTATGGCCTGGGAGTTGGGGACCCCTAGGTTATACCTTTATAATCTCTCTCTCTTTTGAAAAAAGGTCCTTTGCCATCACATCAACAACCCTGGATATAACTCTCCCTGATAAGGTCTCAACAAAGCTGACTTCCTCCATGAGCCCCTCATTTAGCCATTCGCTTGAAAGCATTCACTGCTTGCTTCTGCGGGCTGATGTGCTATGTAGTCACAGCAGAGAATAACAAGATAAAGAAGAAAGGCTCTGCACTTAGGGACCTTATCGTGTAGCACAGAATGCACATAACTTTAATATTAGTCTCTAGCTGTATCATGGAAGACATCCAAATGAAATGCTACAAGAGTTTGGGAAAGAGATAAGATTTTCAGCTGGGGAAAGCTGAGTAAAAGTTGCTTGGAAAACATGGAACATAAGCTTGCTTTCAGAGGATACGTAGGATTTTAATTGGTAGCGAGGGTAAGGGGAGGGCATTATAGACAAAGAGAAGGGCAGAGGCAATAAGAGAATGGCAGGAAAGGTGGGGCATGCTCGGGAAGAGGTGGCGTGGCTGGTGGACAGGAAGCCGGGTAAAGGAAGACCTGCTAGCAAGCTAAGTTGGGCCCAGGTGGTGGGGAGCCTTGGGTATCAGGTTTTAAAGAATGTTTAATCTCATACATGGCAGGGAATCCTATTTCTATCTTAGCAGAGCTCCTACTGTATTTTACTTTTATTTTACCTACTGTATTTTATTTTATTTTGCTTTTGGCGCAGTTCCTGTCAAGTAGACTGAGATGTCTGTCAGGGTCTCTTTGCTTCTCTGTCACTTCAGCGCTTAGCCCACTGCCCTGCACATAGGATGTTCCCACCCATGTGTGCACAATGAATAAATGAACAGATCAGAGCTTTACTTTTTGAAAAGTAATCTCATAGCCAGGGGAAAATGGATGAAAGTTGTGGGGGAGAGGGAAGGTCTGAAGGAACTAGAGCTAGGAATTCAGAAGCCCGATTGCAGCGGTGCATGTTGAAGGAGAATGAGAAGCGAAGATGGACTGGAAAGAAACTGTACAGGAAGTACCAATAGGCCTCGATCAGACATGAGAAATAAAAATAAAAGGGAAATTAAGGCGACTGCAAGCATTTGCTCCCAGGCATCAAGAAGCCTGGTTTGCTGGGGGTCAGCTGGAACCCTGCCTCCAGAGGACTCTGGCCCTATCAGACCAGGAACTTCACCATTCTGCTTTTTTCGCTGCTGTATCCCCATCACCAAGAACACAGACTTCTAGGCACTCAATGCTTTTTGAACAAACAAATAAGTGAACATGTTGCCTTAAGATGACATTTCAAGCCCTCATAAATGTCTGATGTAGTTAGAAATACGAGCCTGGTGCTTAGCGCTGAAAGTTTAGCTTTAAGACTCATCTGCACAAAAGGCTGTTGTGGGAGTGCAGGCCTGCACCCCTCCACAGCTGGGAGGTGTGGGTGGGGAAAGGAGGGCCTTCACAACTGCTGAGGTCAAAGAGTTTCAGAGAGAGCCTAACTGAGCAACTGTGTCCAATAGTCCAGAGAACTTACAGAGACGATGAGGACTTGGACACTGAATTTGGCAGATTGGAGGTCACTGTGACCTTCACAGAAGTAGTTTTAGAATTGTGGATACTGAAGATCACGTTCATTATCCCTAGTCAGATATCACACATGTACATTTCCATACACAAACACATTCCCCTGTCTCTCTTCAAGGGTTGGGGTCAGCCAAAACACATTCATTTTGAGGGAATGAGGACTTTTTGCCAAAGGGTAGATGACTGTATGAATCCTATGGTGAGGCATTCCATTTGAGTGTACCGGTGCAATAGGGAGAAAGCGTGTCAGCTGGGTTCTGTGCACGGCCAGGCCCAACACAGAACACAGTCCACCACTGAGGGGCTGTCACAGTGCAGGCAGATCTTCCCTGATAATGGGAGGGGCCCAATCAAGAAGGAGATGAGGTTCCAAATGTGTAGGGATTTGGGCCTCATCCAGGGCTGAGAGGCTCTGAGCTGATAGTGAAGCAGATTGGAGCCCCCAGCTTATGCTAAAATCGGCTCAGGCTCACTGTGACCCTTTAGGCCAGAAAAGACCAGCTGTCCACTGTGTTCTTACCAGCTAGCACCAGAGCCCTCTGCTTGAGCACTTAGGAAGCCCTTCCTGAGCCCTCCCAAGCAGCGTTGGGCTTGCGAAGTTCCTCCCCACGCTAGCTCCGAGAGCATAGGGGTGTTTATTGCAAACATGACTAGAGTTCTCTTCATAAGTAAAAGACTACAGAGTATTAGTATTCTGGAATATCACTCATATTAGAAATCTAAGCAGAGGGGAAATCAAGTTATCTGAAAGAGAAAAAGAGCCTGAGTTTAGAAAACTCAGATGAATGTCAAAGACCTCCTCTTTGGAATTCTTTGGAGAAGCCATCTAGTTATCCGAGGTGCAGAATACCTCATCTCAGCTAGGAAGAAGCCCTGGGTATGAAGGGATTTAGACCAAAACACAGGCTTGGAGACACCCAGGCAGTGTTAGCACAGAACTCTGCGAGGAAAGAGGCTGAGGAAAGTCAGACCTGGGAGGTGAGTGGGATGTTAACAGAGGAGGTGAAAGGGATCAGAAGTATTCTGCAAAATAATCATAATAAAGCCTGCCAAGGGTGCCATGGAAGTCAGCCATCTGCTAGGACCCCAGACTGAGATTTTCTGATCCAGGGCGCACAAGGCCCCTACACGCAGGAGAGTGCTGCCGGGAGTGCAGGGACCTGCTCAGTAAATCTCCATTAGATCAGGCTGAGTGCCGTGGGTGGAGGGACCGAGTTGCCAGAAATAGCTCCTTTCCTGCAAAGGCAGGAAAGATCGCAGCTGCGATAGGGCCTGTGCAGAGGGGGCGACCGGGTGGAGGGCGGAGGGCAGAGAAATGGAGTCTGCACCTAGAGGCAAGGGCCAGGAGGCAGGAGACAGCCTGGGAGCCGCTTTGAAAGGATCTCATAAAAGTGCCATTTGTTGGGAGCCGGGAGGAAGTGGAGGCAACTTTGGCACACGTGGCCGCGGTGCTAAATTAGCTGTTAACACAAATAATCAAAGTGCAAGACCCATCGAGAGGCTGGCGCCAGCGAAGCGCGGGGGCGGCGGTCAACGGGGCTGGCGGGCGGCGGGCGGCGGGCGGCAGGTGAAGGCGGGGCAGGGACGGGGACGCGCGGGAACCGGGACTCCGGGCAGTGGGAGGTGGGGGCCGCCGGCGGATATGCTCTGGGACCCAGGACAGTGGGAGGAAGGGACTTAGGGAAGGCGCACCGCGGGACCGGGGCCGGTGCAGGGGAGGCCGGTGGGGGTGGGGTCAGGGGGTGCTGCGGGGAGTCACCCGGAGACTCCGACCCAAGAGAGGGGATGGTGTGCCGGGGACGCGCCCCGGGACTTAGGCAGGGAGAGGTGGGAGTGGCAGACCTGTCCTGGGACTCTGAGTAGTGGAGCGGGAGGGGGAGAGGGGTTACACCCGGGCAGGGGAAGGCAGAGCAGTGCGTGAAGGGGAGGGGGACAGGACGTGTATTGTCCGCAGACCTGACCCGCGGCCGGGAAAGGCAGGGCTGGGGACGTACTCCCGGACGCAAAGCAGGGGAAGGGCGGGTGGAGGAGCCCTGATGGGATGGAAGGGAAGGCCGGGGTGGCCGTCCCCGGTGTGGCGCTGCAGTGGGCTAAAGTCCTTCCTTCTGCACAGGTATGCATAAGGCGCACAGTTGCTCTCTGAAGCCCCTCGCCACCATCAGGCCGTGATGGTGGCAGGGGGCCTTACTGGCGATGAGGCAGGCAGTGTAACTGATGGAGCAAAACAGGTCAAATCCGAGGCCGGGCCGTCGGAGCCCTGTTGCGGGCAGGCCGGGTGGCTTGGCAGACATCCCACTGACTAGGGCGCCCTGACCTCCTGGTCGAGGCTCCCAGGGAGAGTCCCGTTGAGGAACGCCATGGGGAACCTGCTTCCTGGGTATACACTCCTTGCTTCCACAAGCAGCAAGGTTGGAATATTTTTTCACAAACTTTTTTGTTAGCCTTGGCCTCAGAGCTGTGTACCAGAGGCCATCAGCTTCAGTTTGTAGATAGAGAAAATAAGAGGATGGACATGACTGCCTTCAAAACTGCCCCATGCAGCTTGGAGCATTCCTTCTCAGCACTGGTGATATCCGCTTTTCCATGAAGTAGGATGGAAAAAAAACCCGTTTCTAACAAACAAGGTGGAAGAGGAAGCCCCAGTAATGGCAGGTGTTCTGGGGCGATCTTCTTGGGGTCCTGGAATTAAGAGAAGGTACTTCCTGGAGACAACTGTCTTTTGAGAAAATTCTTAAGCATTGACTGATACCTATTATTGGGTAAGGGATTCTCATCCAGTTTGTTTGTTTGTTTGTTTGTTTGTTTTTTGAGAAAGAGTCTCACTTTGTTGCCCAGGCTGGAGTGCAGTGGTGCAATCTCAGCTCATTGAAACCTCCGCCTCCCAGGTTTAAGGAATTCTCCTGCCTCAGACCTCCTGAGTAGCTGGGACTACAGGTGCCCACCACCACACCCGGTTAATTTTTGTATTTTTAGTAGAGACGGAGTTTCACCATGTTGGCCAGGCTGGTCTGGAACTTCTGGCCTCAGGTGATCCGACTCCCTAGGCTTCCCAAAGTGCTGGGATTGCAGGTGTGAGACACTGAGCCTGGCCCCATTCTTTGTCTCTAAGATTCAAAGCAAGGTGCAATTAGAATTAGTCTAGCAAATAAGTGGCAAAGAAAAAAAATCAAGAGAGAGAAGCCAGCCAGCAGCAGTGCAGGGGAACCTCGGGCTCTGTGAGATAGCCGCCCTAAAGACACCTTAGTGAACACACAATCTTGGCTTTACTGAGCCAAAGTATCGGCTTCTGAAGACTGAAGTAGAAAGGCAGATTGGGAACTGGCATAATTTAGTTTTTGTAAGTTTTTAGAAACTGGATTTAACTTTAATTTTAGTGCATTTATGTCAAACACATATGTTTACACAGATGCGGCCAATGAAAAACAAGAATTCCTCTCTTTGGAAAAGGTATTAAAATCATAATAAAATGAATAAGAAAAGTGCAAAATGCTTGTTAGATTCCCAATGGGTGTCTTTATAAGAAAGGAAGTTTGCTGAAATGCATCCTCCACTTCTTCCCTGGATGTCTCCTTGTGAGACAGGTGTGGTCATGAATCCTACACTCACACCTGAGGACACCAGGCCCAAGGGGTCAGTGGCCAGTTCTGAGCCATCAAGGATGGCCAGGGAGCCCATGTGATTTAAACCCAAGGCCACATCTGGAGCCGATACTCTTTCAACCCTCCCAGAAGGAGATGATCCAGAAAGGTCACAAGAATGCATTATGCCTCTGTATTCATTTTTTCAACAAGTATTTAGCTCCTGCGATGTACCTGCGTCAAGAACCAGGAACCAAGAAAGAAGAGTAAGCAAATGAGATTCCTGCCTCACAGAACCCGGTAGCCCTCCCTGAGGAGCAGGGAGAGGGACATGGAGCAAGGCACCTCCAAAGTGACCGTCTATTATAGGCCATGCCTGTTTGTGGAGTTCCAGCACTCAGACAGAAAAAGACAGTGACCTCGAATTCTCACTGCACCATCCCTGTTGTGACAAGGACCCGGCCAGAATCCTCAGGGCCTGCTGGTTGGGAGTGCCGGCTGGGCATTGGTTTCCTCCCACCGGGCATCTCATGGGCCAGCCTCTATTGTCATCCCCATTCCACAGGTGAGGGAAACAAAACTGAGAGGGATTGAGGGCATCCCCCAGGTCTCACAGGAATGGCACAGCCAAGCTTCAAACCATGTCAGGTTTTGTAGTTTTTCAAAACTTGTTTTCTTCTTCTGTATATTGAAAAGAGGAGAGGACTTGCGTCCTTGGTTGATTTTGTGACTGTGGCGTTGGTAGCTGGGAGCATGACCACAGTGGCGTGATGTGTGAATGCAGCACACAGCCCAGGGCACACAGCCCAGAGTTGGAGGGCTGGTTGCTTACCCGGTGCAGGGTGTGGCAGGCCCACCTCAACCTGGGCTCACTCCTATCACTTCCCGCATAGACAGGCGTTAGCTGAGGCAGGCAACAGATGATAGAGAACAGCACCATGCCCCCACACTGCCACTTCACAGCATCCTTCCAGCAACGTGGAGTAAGGGCGGTGCTTCCCTTTCTAGAAAGGAAGAAACTCAGACTTTGAAAACTTGCATCCCTTGCACAGTTAAGAGCTGAGAATTAGAACCCCAGGACTCCAGGCCTCCAAAGCCTGTGCTTTGGCCATGGCAGCACAGAGCTCCTCTGCAAAATGAAACAAGTAAGAACTAGAAGTGGTCAGGCACAGTGGCTCCCCGCTATAATCCCAGCGTGTTGGGAGGCCGAGGCAGGAGGACAGCTTGAGCCCAGGAGTTTAAGACCAGCCCGGTAACATGGCAAAACCCCACCTCTACAAAAAATAAGAAAAATTAGCCAGGTGTAATGGTGCACACCCATTGTTCCAGCTACTCGGGAGGCTGAGGTAGGAGGATCATTTGAGTCCAGGGTGATCAGGGCTGCAGTGAGCCACTATAATCGCACTGCTGCACTCCAACCTGGGCAACAGAGTGAGACCCTGCCTCAAAAAAAAAAAAAAAAAAAAAAAGAACCAGAAGTCTCTTTTCCAGCTCAACTGAATGTGCAATCATTTCAGAGTGAAAAGAGCTACAAATTCAGTTCCTAATTAAAAAAAAAAAAAAAAAAAAAAAAAAAAACCATTAAGCTAGCTCAGGAAAACAAAATGATACGTGGTGTAGCCTGGTCCAGATCTAAAGACTCATAATGGAACATCCAAATTGGTTGGAAAGGGGCAGAATTATCTGTAATTGTGCCCTGGTCATTGTGCAGCCTGGCTCTGGGCACACGGGAAGCCCAACACAACCCCTCTATGGCTGCCCAGAGACTCGCAGGGGCAGCAGAAAGAGGGCCAGGCTCCTCAGTACCCCCACCGTGCCCACTTCTCAGGGCACCCTGAGCCATGTTACAGGATTCGAGAGCTGGCCCGCTTGTGCAGGAAGGGTGCGCCTGTCTTACTCAGGGTGCCTTCCAGTTCACAGCCAGTTCTCATGCTGGGCGATAAGGAGGAGCCCACTGAAATCATCCGAAATACTCACAGCCTGAGGCCCAGGCCACAGTGAGGAGATTAGGAAGCCCTCACTCATTGGTGCTGCCATGCTGACGATGTGAGCTCCAGCAGCTCTTGGATCGTTCTGAGCAGTGGTTGATGTGTGTCACCCGTAGGAGCATGTGATGGGCACAGTGAGTCCTGGGCACCCAGTGCCTCTCCTCCCCACCCTCACAGCTCTTCCCAGTCACAGCCATTCTCTGACATCAGCCTCTGACTCTCTCTCCTCTGACAAGACTTGCAGAGAGTTTTCTGTGTTCACTCTATTCATAAGAGGAAAAAATCTCTAGAGATGGGATTTCCGATGCCAGGAGAAGCAAAAGGTCCTATCTGCTGCCCGAAAGGCAGTTTGATATTCTGCATAATCAAAAGAATGCCCCTGTCTTAAAGAGCAAATTTCTACTAAAATCAGACCTGGGTAGGGCAATGGATGAAGAGTCCCAAGTGCTGGCTGCTAGCTCATAAGCTGCCTGCAGCAGGCAAGGCTGAGCCCAACCCAGTGCCTGACTCCCCAGGCTAGCACACCTGCAGGGGCTTTCTTGGCCTTTGTGCAGATGCAGTGAAGTATGCTCAAGTCAGCAGGGAGATGCTCTTAAACACAAAAGCAAGAGTTGTTTCTTCTTCCTGAGCACAGGGGCATGTGTCAGATTCCAAGGGCAGTTTTCCTAGTGTCTCAGAAGGGAATGGCTGTCTTCCCACTATCAGACTCACTTAGGCCACCTCACAGCCACAGCCATTCTTTAAGACTGGCTTTAGGGTGGCTCCAGAGGCAGCTCTGGCACAGAGGATGGAACCCTAGCCCAGAGCCCCAGGAAGCCGCTGTTTTCCTGGCTGCACCCCCCCATCACAAAGCGCTTCCCTCCTGGGTCCTGCACGAACTCGCACTCCTCTCCTCTGGGCCTCTGCGAAGATCTGCTGGCATGGAACAGCCATGTGTTCTGCCCTGTCTCTGGCACTGCGCTTCCCCAGCCCACCTAGGACCCAGAGCCTCACTAACTGCCTCTGAGGTCAGGTGGCTTCCTTGTGAATGCATAGCCTCTGGTAGGTTTGTGCACCAGCTCCTCCAGTGTGTCAGAACGTTTGTGGCGTGGACAATGGTTTCCTGCATTTACGTGCAGGCTCCCAGCCCACAAGGTAGACTCTGAGGAAAAGCAGCACGCCTTCTATGGCTCTGGTGACACCAAGAAATGCCAGGCCCAGTAGTGGAAATAGCAAAGGGCCTTCCTGAGCAAACTCTTAAGACCAGCAAGAGTGCAGTGAACAAAACTGTACATAGCGAAAGCCCCTGCAAAAAGCAGCTTATATTTACCACACAATAGCAATCTGCATGTGCAGAATGGGTCCAGAGATAGCATATAAATAATGTCTCATCACCTCATTGGAATTAGAACTCAGAAACATAACACCTGAACTTTCAAGTGACTAAATTAAGGATAAATTCCTTGAAGATAGGCATTGTGTCTTATTGACCTTCTTAATCCCAGTAGTCACATGATAGGAACACATTAAGAACCGAATGGATGAATGACAGCTGATAACAGAGGGGATGAGGAAAAGGAAAAGATAATACAGGTTAAAGCATTCAGTCAATAAATAAAAAGTTCATTTCAGGTTGTATTATTATTGCGAAGTGAGACAAGCACATCTACACAAAGCTCTTTCTACTCCACTCTTAAGAGGCAAAGCGTGACTCTGAGGAGCACAGGGCTTTGCAGCAGATCCTTGAAGCTGTCCTGCTGTGGTGCTTCCTGTGGCAGAGGACCCCCAGCATGCGGCACCTTGGTTCCCCTCTAGGCTTCTATTTCTAGGGTTTTGTTTTTGGGGGGTTTTTGAGATAAGGTATCTCTCTGTCGCCCAGGCTGGAGTGCAGTGGTGTGATCATGACTCCCTGCAGCCTCAACCTTCCAGGCTCAAGCGATTATCCCACCTCAGCCTTTTAACTAGCTGTGACTACAGGTGCACACCATCGTGTCTAGCTAGTTTTTTTATTTCTCTTTTGTATAGATGGGGTCTTGCTATGTTGGCCAGGCTGGATTCTAACTCCTGGGCTCAAGTGATCCTCCTGCCTCAGCCTCCCAAAGGCTTCTATTTCTATTCAGATGAAGAGTTTGAGTCAGCTAAATTTGACACTTCTTGTGAGATTCCAAAGGTTCAAAAACTACTGGAACGTAAGGCAAAAGGATGTTTTGCTTTGTTTTTTTTTTAACCATACTCAGGAGGTTGGTCGCCATAGCAGCCTTTTTATAAGAGAAAGAGAAAAGTGGTGGGAAGTGGAAGGTAAAACACCAGCCCTCAGAGCATCTCATGCTATTTTTAAAGTTCTTATAATAAACAAGATTTCTTCGTGCTTTATATTCCCAACACCCTAGCTATTTGCTTGCAGCACTTGAGAAAATAGTCTTTTACTTGTTTAAAGAGAGGGGTTTTTTCAATACAAAAAAGTTTTAATATAAGAACCAGCATAGCAGCTAGAAGACTATCTGTTTTGAAGGGGATGTTTTACTGATTCCAAGTCTGTGACAACATGTAGAACAGACCAATTAGAGAACATCCCAGGAACCCTCACCCAACGCAGCTGTTCTAGATGCAGTTGGGGTTCGCTGCCTGCTCTTTTCTAAATGTATCCAAAAGTCTTCTCCAGAATATTCAAATTTAATCCTAGTGTCAAGCTTCCAAGACTTAATCACTCAGCTACAAGGAGATTCCTTTGAAGCTTGTGCAGTTTGGGGAAGTGTGGGGAGAGAGGAGAAGGTGATGGAGAAGGGAAGAGTGTGAAGCAAGAGGATGTACCCTGCTGCAACCTGCAGCCAGGGTTCCCACAGGTTGTAGTCACGACTACGAGCCAACAGCACTGCAGCCTTATGCTGCTGGTCCTTCTTTCCTGTCTAGAAACTGAGGGTTTTCTATTTTATTTTCCAAAAACCAGAAGTACTGCACATTTACCATAACAAGCCCAAGGAAAATGGTATTACAAACCAAATAAAATTGGAAAATAAAATGAAATTTTAAAAAGTAAAATAAGGCAGTTGGTCACCAAACTTTTGCAATTGAGAAGAAAGATGCCTTTTACCTTATCTGCTTTAATATTTTTCTCTCCAGCTTCATGGGCAGCAGAGCCATTGCCTTTACCAGGAAGCTGTTCTGAACATTACAATGAAACCCCTCAGATATTCCAGGCCAGTACTGTTTTAAAAAGAGATGTCTAAAAATTCCATTGTACTTGAGATTTCTCCAAATTAGCCATACTTTGCACATTTTTTGCCAGAATTCCACTACTAAAATCACTCAACCCAGACCTGCCTTACAAGAACTCCTGAAGGAAACACTAAATATGGAAAGGAAGAACTGGTACCAGCCACTGCAAAAACATACCAAATTGTAAAGACCATCGACACTATGAAGAAACTGCATCAATTAACAGGCAAAATAACCAGCTAGCATCATAATGACAGGATCAAATTCACACATAACAATATTAACCTTAAATGTAAACAGGCTAAATGCCCCAATTAAAAGACACAGACTGGCAAATGGGATAAAGAGTCAGGATCCATTGGTGTGCTGTATTCAGGAGACACATCTCACGTGCAAAGACATACATAGGCTCAAAATAAAGGGATGAAGGAATAGTTACCAAGCAAATGGAAAGCAAAAAAAAAAAAATTAAAAAAAAGACGGGGGTTGAAACCCCACACGCAAAAAAAAAAAAATTTATAAAACAAAAAAAAAAAAAAAAAAAAAAAAAAAAAAGGCACTACATGATGGTAAAAGGATCAATGCAACAAGAAGAGCTAACTATCTTAAATATATATGCACCCAATACAGGAGCACCCAGATCCATAAAGATCCATAAAACGTACAAAGAGATTTAGAATCCCACACAATAATACTGGGAGACTTTAACACCCCACTGTCAATATTACACAGATCAATGAGACAGAAAATTAACAAGGATATTCAGCACTTGAACTCAGCTCTGGACCAAGCAGACCTAATAGACATCTACAGAACTCTCCACCCCAAATCAACAGAATATACATTCTTCTCAGCACTGTATAGCACTTATTCTAAAATTGACCACATAATTAGAAGTAAAACACTCCTTAGCAAATGCAAAAGAATGGAAATCGTAACAAACAGTCTCTCAGACCACAGTGCAATCAAATTAGAACTCAGAATTCAGAAAATCACTCAAAACCACACAACTACATGGAAACTGAACAATCTGCTCCTGAATGACTACTGGGTAAATAATGAAATTCAGGCAAAAATAAATAAGTTCTTGGAAACCAGTGAAAACAAAGACACAATGTACCAGAATCTCTGGGACACAGCTAAAGCAGTGTTTAGAGGGAAATTTATAGCACTAAATGCTTACATCAGAAAGCAGGAAAGATCTAAAGTCAACACCCTAACATCGCAATTAAAGAACTAGAGAAGAGGCTGGGCACGGTGGTTCAGGCCTGTAATCCCAGAACTTTAGGAGGCTGAAGTGGGTGGATCCTGAGGTCAGGAGATCAAGACCATTCTGGCTAACACAGTGAAACCCCATGTCTACTAAAAATACAAAAAATTAGCTGGGTGTGGTGGCATGTGTCTGTAGTCCCAGCTATTCGGGAGGCTGAGGCAGGAGAATCGCTTGAACCCAGGAGGCGGAGGTGGCAGTGAGCCCAGATCGCACCACAGCACTCCAGCCTGGGTGACAGGGTGAGACTCCATCTCAAAAAAAAAAAAAAAAAAAGAACTAGAGAAGCAAGAACAAACAACTGAAAAACTAGCAGAAGATAAGAAACAACTAAGATCAGACCAGAACTGAAGGAGATAGAGACATAAAAACCCTTCAAAAAAATCAATGAATCCAGGAACTGGATTTTTGAAAAGATTAATAATATAGACAGAGCACTAGCCAGACTAATGAAGAAGAAAAGAAAGAAGAATTAAATAGACACAATTAAAAATGATAAAGGGGATATCACCACTGATCCCACAGAAATACAAACTACCATCAAAGAATACAATACACACCCCTACACAAAGAAACTAGAAAATCTAGAAGAAATGGATAAATTCCAGGACACATACACCCTCCCAAGACTAAACCAGAAAGAAGTCAAATCCCTGAATAAACCAATAACAAGTTCTGAAATTGAAGCAGTAATTAATAGCCTACCAACCAAAAAATGTCAAGGACCAGAAGGATTCACAGCCAAATTTTACCAGAGCTTCAAAAAGGAGCTGGTACCATTCCTTCTGAAACTATTCCAAACAGTAGAAAAAGAGGGACTCCTCCCTAACTTATTTTATGAAGCCAACATGATCCTGATACCAAAACCTGGCAGAGACACAACAAAAAAAGAAAATTTCAGGTCAATATCCCTGATGAACATCGATGTGAAAATCCTCAATAAAATACTGGCAAACTGAATCCAGCAGCACATTAAAAAGCTTATCCACCACGATCAAGTCGGCTTCATCCCTGAGATGCAAGGCTAGTTCAACGTACGCAAATCAATAAACATAATCCATCACATAAACAGAACCAATGACAAAAACCACGATTATCTCAATAGATGCAGAAAAGGCCTTCGATAAAATTCAACACCCCTTCGTACTAAAAACTCTCAATAAACTAGGTATTGATGGAACGAGTCTCAAAATAATAAGGGCCATTTATGACAAATCCACAGCCAATATCATACTGAATGGGCAAAAACTGGAAGCATTTCCTTTGAAAACTGGCACAAGACAAGGATGCCCTCTCTCACCACTCCTATTCAACATAGTATGGGAAGTTCTAGCCAGGGCAATCAGGGAAGAGAAAAAAATAAAGAGTATTAAAATAGGAAGAGAGGAAGTCAAATTGTCTCTGTTTGCAGATGACATGATTGTATATTTAGAAAACCCCATCATCTCAGCCCAAAATCTCCTTAAGCTGATAAGCAACTTCAGCAAAGTCTCAGGATACAAAATCAATATGCAAAAATCACAAACATTTCTATATGCCAATAATAGAGAGCCAAGTCATGAGTGAACTCTCATTAGCAATTGCTACAAAGAGAATAAAATACCTAGGAATACAACTTACAAGGGATCTGAAGGACCTTTTCAAAGAGAACTACAAACCACTGCTGAAGGAAATAAGAGAGGTCACAAACAAATGGAAAAAACATTCCATGCTCATGGATAAGAAGAATCAATATTGTGAAAATGGCCATACTGCCCAAAATAATTTATAGATTCAATGCTATTCCTATCAAGCTACCATTGACTTTCTTTGCAGAATTAGAAAAAACTATTTTAAATTTCATATGGAACCAAAAAAGAGCCCATATAGCCAAGATAATCCTAAGCAAAAAGAACAAAGCTGGAGGCATCATGCTACCTGACTTCAAACTATACTACAAGGCTACAGTAACCAAAACAGCATGGTACTGGTACCAAAACAGATATATAAACCAATCGAACAGAACAGAGGCCTCAGAAATAACACCACACATCTACAACCTACAGAATGGGAGAAAATTTCCACAATCTATCCATCTGACAAAGAGCTAAAATCCAGAAAGTACAAGGAACTTAAACACATTTCCAAAAGAAAAATGAACAATCCCATCAAAAAGTGAGTGAAGGATATGAACAGACACTTCTCAAAAGAAGACATTTATGCAGCCAATAAACATATGAAAAAAAGCTCATCATCACTAGTCACTAGAGAAATGTAAACCAAAACCACAGTGAGATACCATCTCATGCCAGTTAGAATGGCGATCATTAAAAACAACAGGAAACAACATCAGGAAACAACAGATGCTGGAGAGGATGTGGAGAAATAGGAAAGCTTTTACACTGCTGGTGGGAGTGTAAATTAGTTCAACCATTGTGGAAGACAGTGTGACAATTCCTTAAAGATCTAGAACCAAAATATCATTTGACCCAGTAGTACCATTACTGGGTATATGTCTAAAGGGGTATAAATCATTCTACTATAAAGACACATGCACACATATATTTATTGCAGCACTATTCACAATAGCAAGGATTTAGAACCAACCAAAATGCCCATCAGTGACAGACTGGATAAAGAAAATGTGGCACATATACACGATGGAATACTAAGCAGCCATAAAAAGGAGTGAGATCATAACCTTTTCAGGGACATAGATGAAGCTGGAAACCATCATTCTCAGCAAACTAATACAGGAACAGAAAACCAAACACTGCATGTTCTCATTCATAAGTGGGAGTTGAACAATGAGAACACATGGACAAAAGGAGGGGAACATCACACACTGGGGCCTGTCGGGAGGTGGAGGGCTAAAGTAGGGATAGCATTGGGGAAATACCTAATGTAGATGATGGGTTGATGGGTGTAGGAAACCACCATGGCACATGTATACCTATGTAACAAACATGCACGTTCTGTAAATGTATCCCAGAACTTTTTTTTTTTTTGAGACGGAGTCTCGCTGTGTCTCCCAGACTGGAGTGCAGTGGCACGATCTCGGCTCACTGCAAGCTCCACCTCCCAGGTTCACGCCATTCTCCTGCCTCAGCCTCCTGAGTAGCTGGGACTACAGGTGCCCGCCACCACGCCCAGCTAATTTTTTGTATTTTTAGTAGAGACAGAGTTTCAACGTGCTAGCCAGGATGGTCTCGATCTCCTGACCTTGTGATCCACCCACCTCAGCCTCCCAAAGTGCTGGGATTACAGGCGTGAGCCACCACGCCCAGCCTGTATCCCAGAACTTAAAGTATAATTTAAAAAAAAAAAGAAAAAGAAAACTGAGAAAATGAGAGAAACAAAAGGAAAAAAAGTACAAAATACAAAAAAAAAAAAAAATCACTCAAGACTTTAAAAGAGCTCAGGAAACTAATTTACATAAAATTAATGTAATTTATTTCAACTTTGCTTGACACAATTGATAAGAATGAAATTCTTCAAACTACAAACTTACACCTCCACCTTTGTTACCGTGGGTTGAAGGACAACAAATCAACTTCTTTCCATTTGTTGTCGAACTTAAAGGAAAACTCAGAGGAATTTCTGGAAGATTGTATGTTTTCCAAGAGATTTTAACCAGGGTTTTTTAAAGTTCTGCACTTTTGTAGATTTGGCAACTACAAACAACTAAACAGGAATGAAACATATTGTCCAAAACCAATGACTTATTTTTTTTTACAATTTTTTTATCTCACTTTAAACAATCAGTATGCAAACCTCGACTTATTGTATGTACAAATAAAATAAGCATACAACACAAGTTGTCTTTTTTTTTTCCTGGCTCAGGTTTATTTGCACAAATAGCACAAGAGGACCCCAGCCCCATGCAGATGGCAGCCCGGGTGGGGGCAGGGGTAGTACCAGTCCTGTCCTCACGTTGGCAGACGGAGATATCTACTCTGAAGTCTTTGTAGGGGCCTGGGCACCTTTGAGAGCCTGAGCTGGAACTGAAGCTGGAGCTGCAGCCTGGGCCTTGGTTTGATCCTTGGTCTTGGTCTTTGGCCAGCACAGCCTGAGCCCCTTGGCCATGCGGGCATAACCACGCTTCCCAAGCTTGGAGTGGGCAATGTAGGCAGGTTGATTGAGCTTGCGACTGACACCCATTGGGATCTCAGGCTTAACCTCCTTGGGCTTTACAAGGTCCTTGATAGCCTCGGCACCTATACTCACGGCCTTGGCACTGTTGGCCTGCATCTTCTTTAGGCCCTTCTTGTGCTTGGCAAAGCGTATGTTCCTCAGGAACTTGGGGTCCACTCCCTTAAGAGATTTGTATCTTTGTGATCAGGGTTTCTAGATATCATTTCTGTGCCATTTTTAGAACTGGTTGTGTGTGGTGTGGGTCTTGGACTTGGCCATGTTTGCACCTTAAGCCGCGGCTCCTAAAGTGCCTAGAACCAAAAGAGAAAGGGGCTACTCATACGTTGCATTTTGATAACAATCTTCTCAACATGTTGTGTGTGTCTCCCGACCCCACTAGTTCGGGTTTCGTCAGGGCTGCCTGCCTGATCTCAAGGCCAATCAGGAAGGAGCAGTGATGGTTTTTGTCCTGAATGCATTGATATCAGCAAATGAAGGTTTTCAGGGCTTTATTGCAGATCACACCCCATTGCTGTTGACAGTTTTTCTTGTTGTTATTCTTTCTTTTACCCTTTATTTGGTGGAAGGAAATGGAAGATAAGGGTGTGGT
The DNA here is from genome assembly GCF_008728515.1 of Papio anubis. Taxonomy (NCBI): domain Eukaryota; kingdom Metazoa; phylum Chordata; class Mammalia; order Primates; family Cercopithecidae; genus Papio; species Papio anubis. The sequence goes on along the minus strand of NC_044983.1, from coordinate 43,901,009 downwards.
GAAAAGATAAATATGATGCTTGAAGATTAGAATCTGACCTTTGCTCTGGTCAGCCCCTAGCCCTGTGCAGTTCATGTCATCCACACCACATATGGAAGTCCACTTAGTGAGACAAGCAGACATTCTGCAATGGAGATGGTGAAGCTGGATTTTCATCTCCTAAGGAGAGAGTTGATTTCATTCTTCAGCTTCAGAGAGAAGTGAATCAAAAGATGAAATATAGCCATCACGCCTTCCTCCCCTCCCTACATGTGCTATCTGCACTACAACTATCTTGACTCACCTTTCTCCATTGTTCTCCTTTCTTCTTCTCTTAGAGTCAGCCCTTTGCATCCTAATCCTACAAGTAGGGTCCCACCTGCCACACTCAAGAGCCCTATGAAGGTCTGCAGACCGTCTGTTTCCTTGCTTCCTGTCCTAACCTCACATTACATGTTTATTGGGAATATGGGAAATACCAAAAATAAGATATAATCAAGCTCACCCCTTTGATGGTTAATCAGGAAACCTCACTTACCACCTATTGGGAACACACTGTAAGCCAATAAAGAGGAACAAATATTTTGAAAGAAAGATGGACATTTAAGTGGGGGGCTGCAAAAGAAGCCTAATGTTACTCCTCAAAAGACATTGCTACCAGAGCCACATGCATTTCTTTTTTCCTTGCCAAAATATTCAAACCAAGGTTTGTAGAAGAACTTTGAACCCCACACTTTATGTCTGCACTTGGGAGCTGAGTTTAATCTGTACTTTGTTTTTTAATTTATTGAGGAGGAAAAAAGCCTTATCTGTATGCGTCTGTAAAACCAAATGCATGACCTACTTTTTATATTACCTAATTTTGAGATTTTGGTTAACCTCCCAATCTCTTTAAGTCTCAGTTTCTTATTCAATAAAATACGTGACTTGGACCATTTGTTGCTATGGTTCGCTCTAATTCTAAAATGCCATTCTCACCAAATTTAAATCAACTTCACCAGGGGGACAAAGCACGGCAAATTTATGGAAAATGACAAGTCCTGAGCATAGAACCACATCCCTGAGCTGTGCCCTGGAGGAGAGTTGAGAATGAACACCCATTGAGATTTCCATTGAAATTTAAATGAATGAGAAATACACATTTGTTTTATACATGTGTGTGTGTGTGTGTGTATACACATATATACATACATATATATATATATATATATATATATATATATATTTTTTTGAGACAGTCTCTCTCTGTCGCCAGGCTGGAGTGCAGTGGCGCGATCTCAGCTCGCTGCAACCTCCACCTCCCGGGTTCAAGCAATTCTCAGCTTCCAGAGTAGCTGGGACTATAGGCATGCACCACCATGTCCAGCTATTTTTTGTATTTTTAGTAGAGACGGAGTTTCACCATGTTGGCCAGGATGGTCTCCAATCTCTTGACCTCGTGATCCACCTGCCTCAGCCTCCCAAAGTGCTGGGATTACAGGCATGAGCCACTGTGCCCTGCCTGTCATTTTTAAATCTTTATACATTTAGTGGTTTATTTTTTACAACAGCTACTGTTAACTAATGTATTTCTGGACTTCCATTTCCTCATTTAAAAGAATGAGAGGCCGGGCGCGGTGGCTCACGCATGTAATCCCAGCACTTTAGGAGGCTGACGAAGGCGGATCACCTGAGGTCAGGAGTTCAAGACCAGCCTGGCTAACATGGTGAAACCCCGTTTGTACTACAAATACAAAAAGTTAGCCGGGTGTGGTGGCGTGTGCCTGTAATCCCAGCTACTCAGGAGGCTGAGGCAAGAGAATTGCTTGAACCTGGGAGGCAGAGGTTGCAGTGAGCTGAGATGGCGCCATTGCACTCCACCTTGGGCAACAAAAGTGAAACTCTGTCTCAAAAAAAAAAAAAAAATGAGAGTAATAATAGCATCTGGGAATGTTTTTATGAGGCTGCAATCAAATGACACTTGTGGATCAGCCCAGGTGTGTCTGCAAGAGTGGGTTTGATTTCTCTGTTTCTTCCCTCCACCCAGCTGTAGAGGGAGGAGCAGTAAGCCCTTGTCACCAGGTGGACAGTGATGAGGTTGAGGCCCACAGAGCCCCCCAGTGGATGCTGTTCTTCTGAAAAGCTGCCTACAAACCTGCTTCTCCCAGAGGAAGCTGTGTGGAAAGTTGCTTCCCCATGCCACACAGTGGTCTGAGCAGAGGCCATTGGGGTAGATGGTTCACTCCTCCAAGGGCTCAGGAAACCGAATTCCTTCTGCACCCCACCGTCCTACTTGCCTTCCCTGCTTCTCTATGTCCCATTGGCTTCTTCTTGCCCTGAGGACCCACTGCTGTTCTCATGGTAGACCACCGGGTACTTGGAAACTGATGGCCCCTACACAACCATGAAGATCGTGTGCCTCAAGATTCCAGCTTCTGTCTGTCAGCCACAGAGGTGCTTCCTGATGGGGTGGGTGGGCCCTTGCTATTCCTCGGGGGACAGGGCATCCTGAATGCCTGGCACTGCTCCTTCTAAAGCAGCCTACTCTCACAACAGCACACCCTACACCCACCACCTAAGCCACAGAAAGCCCACACAGGGTCATTAGAGAGGACCTGTACATACAATTGCACACAGACAGACAGGAAGCCAGGCAGGCCCTCAGGAAGGCAAGAAGAATCAGGAGGTGAGGAGACTGGAATCACGACCCTGGCTCAGGCAGGTGTGCCTGAGACAGGGTCACAGAGCCCCCGCCTAAAAGCAATGCAAATAAATGTCCTGTCAGGGAAGACACTGTGAGCTCCGTCACAGGTGTGAGTATGAGGGATGAGCAAGTCTCCGAATTCAGCTCACCCTCAGTCACCTGCTCTGTAAACCAAGAACCAGAAAATCCAGCACTGACCAAGGAGAGGTGCTTCACACCTCCAATCCCAGCACTTTCAGAGGCCAGCGTGGGAGGACCACTTGAGTTCAGGTGTTTGAGACCAGCCTGGGCAACATGGCAACAAAAATTTACAAATTAGCAGGGCTTGGTGGCATGTGCCTGTAGGCCCAGCTACTGGGGAAGGGGAGGACAGAGGATCACTTGATCCTGGGAGTTCAAGGGTGCAGTGAGAGCCTTGTTCATGCCACTGCACTCCAGTCTGAACCACAGAGTGAGAGCCTAGCTCAGGGAGGAGAAGGAGGAGGAGGAGGAGGAGGAGGAAGAAAGAAGGAAAGGAAGAAAGACGAGAAAGAAAGAAAGAAAAAGAAAGAAAGAAAGAAAGAAAGAAAGAAAGAAAGAAAGAAAGAAAGAAAGAAAGAAAGAAGAAAGAAGAGAAAGAAAGAAAGAAAGAAAGAAAGAAAGAAAAGAAAGAAAAGAAAGAAAGAAAGAAAGAAAGAAAGAAGAAAGAAAGAGAAAGAAAGAGGAAGGAAGGAAGGAAGGAAGGAAGGAAGGAAGGGAAGGAAGGAGAAAGAAAGAAAGAAAGAAAGAAAGAAAGAAAGAAAGAAAGAAAGAAAGAAAGAAAGAAAGAAAGAAAGAAAGAAAGAAAGAAAGAAAGAAAGAACCCACCCAGCACCTCTTCATTGGTGCTGAGGATAACGTGACAGCTTAAACACGGACCTGCTTCATTTTGGTTACATATTAAAATGGACGGCCTCCAAAACTTCCTTGACTTCACACCATGTCGTCCATATTCTCACCATCTTCCTATCACTCTTCTGAGAGATTTATTGAAAACTGTACCTTACTGAATTTTTCCCATCCTAAGTAGAAAGGAACATACTCAGCTCTCAGCGTCATTTTGGAAAGTTTCATCATCTGCATCACCCGGCGGGCAAAGTTCTTTTTGGCGCCTGCTCCTTTTGGAAGCCTGAGCCATTCCGGGCGGCTTGGCGACCCTGACTGCGCAGGCCACGGAGGGAGCCCCAGCTCGGCGGGACGCGGCGGGCAGATCGGCGCTGCCCTAGAGGGCTCGGGGCTCCTGCCCTCAACGTGGCTCCCTCCAGCCTTCGCCCCGGCGCCTGCCTCTCAGTTCTGCTGGTTGCCCTGCGACGATGCTTGGCTCCTGCCGCAGGCCCCCGAGTCGAGTCCCGTACTCCCCGGCCGGCCCTTGAGCGGCCTCCCCAGCCTGACCGGTGTCCTGCCCGGCGTGAATGGGGGAGGTGCTTCCCACTGCTGGGGGGTCTGGGGACTCCCCGCACCAGCCGTGCCTGGATGGCGCCCCGCCCCGCCCACCTGCCCATACTTTCTCAGTCCCTGGAAGCCGTCCTCTCCCGGGAAAGTCCCTCTCTGTGTTATCATCCTTCTGTTTTCCCTATCAGGGCTTGTAAACTTTTTGTTTTTGAAGACTCCTTTGAGACTCTGTTAAAGGACAGGAGCCTGCCCCCAGGAATGTCTGTGCACATGGACGCGTGGTTCCAGGAGGTACGGGGTCTAGGTGTTTCTGCAGCTCCGGGCCTGGGGCTGTCCCCGCAGGGCCCCGCAGCCCCGGGGGGTCCCGAGAGTGCCTCGGCGCCGGTGTTTCTGTGCTCACAGTGGAGCCCAGACCCGCTCCTGTCAACCTTTCCCCTCTCAGGCCCCGAAGCTGGGGACAAAACCTCCAGGAGAAATAAGGCACAGGACTAGGGGAGGGGAGGGATTAGAAACTGTAATTCAACCTAATATTTGAGGCTTGGCAAGTGTGCCTATGGGATTTCACGAAAACCCCCGAATCTTTTTCATTTCAGAGCAATTAAGCCGACCCCAGCGTCCTGGCTCCAGTAAGCCGCTCAGCTCTCCGTTTTATTGCCTGTTTCCTTCTCCCTTGCCAGCACGAGTTCCCATCCTTGCGCTCAACATAAAAAACCCACACGGCGTCGGTGCCACGGAGGGGCCCCACGAGCAAGTGTGGGGCTGGGGCAGCCGGCCGGGCACATGTGGCTCTCGGGGCCGCGCACAGGCACTGCTTTCGCTCTAATCAGAAACATCCCGCCGTAATTTAATAGTTCCCACCAAGCACAGACACCAAGTCTAGAGATTCTTCCTCCACATTCTTAACCCTTAGAGGAGGTGGGAAGGCCAAAAGAGAGGGGAAATTAATCCCTTACAGTTGCTACGCTGGGATTTTTCACTTGCAGTTTTTTTTGCTCTGATGTGAGAGAAAACGATGTGAGCTTTGGAAGCTTTCAGGGAGCAGGAATTTATATTAAAATGCCCTTCCTCGGTTCTGGCAGGGGGTGTGGATGTGGGCGAGCAGTGGAGTCCCTCACTCCCTGGGGAGGGCCAGTCCTGCTAAGAGGCCAGACAGAGCACGTACCAGGGCCACCAGCAAAGCAGTGCACCGATTAAAAGTGTTTGAATCCTGATTTGACACAGCAGTGACGCAGCTGACCTGCTGGTTCTGAGGCCCCCCTCTGGGGCTCCGCCGGCCTGGTGCCTCTGGGTTGTGGATGTCACCGTGGTCGTGGGGGTAGGAGTCCGCCTCAGCCTGTCACATTCTCACCTGCAGGTGGAGTGCCATAACTAAGAAAGCCACAAGATTGAAAGCATGAGCTTTGGAAGAAATTTGTCTTCCACTTAGATGTTTTGATTAGTTAGTTTTGATTTAAATTAAGTTTTTCTAAAATTCAGGAGTTACATGTCAACTTTTCCATATCTGTTAAGACCAGCCAGTGACAGCTGTCACACCTCTGTGGCTTGTCTTCCATACCCACAAACTCGTATCCATCTGAGGCCACTGGTGGTCAGGCTTCCTCTGCTGAGTGAGTCACAGGCCCACATGCATGTATGTATACACACACTGCACCCATACACACACTGCACGCATACAGCACCCGTGTGTATACACAGCACATGCATACACAAATGGCATGCATACACACACCACACACATACACACACGGCACACATATACATAGCACACGTGTATACGCACAGCACATGCATACACAGAGGGCACACATGCACACAAACCACATGTGTACACACACACATGTACACACACACTGTGCATTTCTCTCAGTGAACATTCACCACATGCCTTGGGTGCAGGCAGGATTATGCTGCATGAGATAGGGTCCCCAAACTTGGCTTCACCTTCAAAGCACTGAAGGCATTTTGAAGAGACTCCCTGATCTACCAAATCGAGTGTGGACTTGAGACATTCTTATTTATAAAGGCTCCCAGATTGCTCTGAGGTATAGCTGGGACCCGCAGGCAGACAGCATTCATGTTTGCACCACCTGTTAAGAAGCTCACCCTCAATGCAGTGCCGGTGGAGAGGGGCTGGCGTCTGGCACTCAGGTATGCAGCTTTGCTCTGTGACTCTGACGAGTAGTGGGGCCTGCGGAAAACGGTGGAGCTCTCAGGGTTCCTCTTATCTGCAAAAAGAGGACGATAATGGCATCCTCATTGCAGAGTTTGTGTGCACATGGAATGAGTGAATATTTGAGAAGCATTTGGAACAGTAAGTGGTTTAAGTTGTGAGTGCTAAATAGAAGCGTTACCATTTCCCTTGAGATGTGAGTTGATGGTGTAGACTGGTGGAGGGCCGAGGAAGCCTGCAGCAATGGGAGAGAGGGTCCCACTTGTGGTGACAAGGCTGGGAAGAAACACCATGGCAACGGTTTGCAGGTGAGACTGATGGGGAGATGTGCAAGCTGATGGAAAGTGTAGAGACATGTTCATTTATGAATCGTCCACAGGCCCAGCTAATCAAATTCACATCAAGCAATGTTGTTATCCTTACCAATAGGCCTGACTCTGAGAACTGGTAAGTAACTGAGTGTGTACAGTTGAGGTGAGATGGGGACACAGGCCCACTCCCCCTACAGATCCTAAATCTACATATGGCCTAACTCAAGAGCAGCATGAAGGAACATGCGCAAGATGATTGGCAGGCCCCTACCACTGCACAAGTGACTGCTGCTCCCTCCACCGATGGAGAAAGAGGCCTGGAAGAGGCCGGCCAGTAGCCTGCAGTCAGGATCTGGGCCACGAATGGAATTCTTGACTACAGACTGAAAGCCCTGGCATGTAGACCAGCCTCCACCCTTTTTCTAATGGAGAAAAGCTCCTTCTCAGATATAAAATATTTGATGTATGTATTCACATGATACATAAATGAATGTGATATTTATTTGTTAATTTATAAACTTGATAATGGGCACAATTTTATAAGAAGCACATGCTGTTCTACACGGTGGGAGAAGCTGGGTTCAACGGCTCTGAGAACTTCAGCTTGTTAGAGAGACCAGTGTTTTTCTTTGTGCTCAGGAACAGCACTTTGTAGTGAAATGTGTCTTCAATGACAGCATTTAGCGTCCTGTCCCAAATAAGAACATCCTCCCAGTGAAATCCAGGAAACCAAAACAATCATGACAAGAGAATGTGCAACGCCAGATGAATGTGGATCCTACTTTTTTTTCTTTTTTGTCTTTACTTTCTTTGACATTAAATATTGTGTGAGAAAGAACTCTGACTCCCAGTGAGCCATCTGTCTTTCGTTTCTTTTTGGGTGTGTAGCCACCCGCAGTAATCAGCCTAATCCTGAAGTCAGTAACTCTGTTACACAGATAGGGCCCTGATTAGAGGAAAGCGAACCGGAGGCCTCTGGGTTTGCTTCTCCAGGTTCCTTAGAAACTTACAGTTTGGTTCTCATCACTCCCACATTCCTAGCAAATCCAAGGGCAGGTTGCCCAGGGTGGCCATGGTCTGGGTGCCGGCTTCCCTCAGGCTCCACAGGGATGTGGATGGCCCTGGTGCCCTGGTGTCCTGGGCTTGCAGAGCCACCACCAGAGAAGCTGCCCCAACCCACACCCATCCAGCAGGTTGGAGGGCTGGAGGGGTCTACCTCTGGCAAGGATTGTTCTATGTGGGTGGTTTAAAGTGATTCAACCTTTAGCCTTATCCCTCTGACTCCACCCCCAGCATCCAAGAATTGCCCTGAAATGCAATGCCTGACCAAGCTAGCCTCACTTTAATGATGCACATCATCTTTTTCCCTGAAGAATCCCTTGTCACAGTGGTCTCAGGATGGAGGTGACTGCCATCACAGGACCCAAAGAACAGACATTTCCCCAAAACCTCTCATCATCCTAGAACAGATCCAGAAAGGCAGGCACCTGAGGCAGAGCCCGGACATTCATCTCAGGGCCTCCAAGTTGCATCCTCCTCCTTCCCTCCTCAGAGGCACGTCCCCTGCCCTCTCCTGTCTCCCGGGGCCTTCTGCTTCCTAACTCCTCCTCCTCTCTAAATCAAAGCAATATATTTATCCTGGAACTCGACCCCTTTCCAGCCAGTGTGGTAATTCTCCAGGCATTTGCGTCTTCAGATTTTTATCTCTAATCATTAAATGGAAGCTTTGTGTCTTGTTAAAGGAATGTCTGGTTTGAGGGGAGGATTTTTGGAAAATCCTCCTTACACCTAAAATCACTTCAAGATTTCTGTGTGCCTGGATCTGAGAGCCAAGGAAGCTGGAGTGGCACTCCTCTCACCCCAGTCCCTGCCCAGGACTCTCCCAAAGATGGAGAGGGTGATACTAGGTCCACAGTCCCAGATGCCTCTCCTTCCTGCAGCATCGACCTTGGGATGAGGGCTTGAAGGCAGTCTTGATGGTCGGGGGGAAGAACGTGGGGAATCATGGGGTACAGGGGGAGGTGGAGCAGGGGCCAGAGCAGGTTCACCAGGCCCAGGAAGACCCAGCTGAAAGAGCAGAGATGAAGGGCTGGGCCTTTTCATACCGCATGTCCATGTGTGAGCCACACATTGTACCAGCAAAGCTAGGGTGACACCAGATCTGAGTGCTAGAGACCTAATGAGATAAGGAAAAACATTTGGAAGATGATTGTAAAAGCCACTGATTATAGTGATTCTGGTTAACTGCTGATCACTCAGGCCTGATTACCATGCTGCACAATAATGACTATGTACACCCTGAAATGTGTGTCAGATTAGCTACATCTTTTTGATTACAGCAGCAAATCCTGCAAATGTATGGCCACTCAGTCTTTATAATTTCCTTCTTCTGCGGCACTATCTACTCAAGCAGCCTGGTTTTGGGCATTTGTCCTAAAATGTATGAAATGAATAAGATAAAATCAAATAAAATAGGGAAAATAGGCACACTGGGCCTGCTTCGAAGGCTCACGTGACCAGGCCCCTGCCATGCCTGCCTCCTGGAAGGAAATCACACCTGAGATCAGGCAACAGTGCCATTCTACTCACTCCCTTATCTCCGGCGCCCAGAACAGCACTACACACCGGAGGTGCTTCATACACGCTTAATGAGGGAAGTAAACAAATGACTAAAAGTAAAGGCAGAATCAGCGTGGGTGATGTTTTGACAGCTGCACTCTGACACCCCTGACACCCCGAGAGGCTGGAGAATAACACAGCACAGGTAAGCACCTTCCAGTTGGCGACCTGAGTTGACACCCTGGCTCCATCTCTAGTTCTTACGACTGTTCACATCATTCACCTGGGGGAGCCTCTGCTTTCTCTCAGGAAAATGGAGATATTAATCACCTCTCAGAATTCATAAGAGGATTATATGTTTTTAGAAAATAACTCCAGGCTGGGTGTGGTGGCTCACACCTGTTAATCCCAGCACTTTGGGAGGCCGAGGCAGGAGGATCACTTGAGGCCAGGAGTTCTAGATAAGCCTGGGCAACATGGTAAGACTATGCCTCTACAAAAAAAATTTTTTATTTAGCCGAGTGTAGTGGTACAACTTGTGGTCCCAGATACTTGGGAGGATCACTTGAGCCCAGGAGTTTGTGGCTGCCGTGAGCAGTGATCATACCACTGCAGTTAAACCTGGGCTACAGAGCAAAACCCCGTCTCAAAAATTAAAACTATAAATAAAACTACTCCATAAATGCTAATGCTAAAGAAACTGCATGCTTTCCTTTGAGACCATTTACATCCATTTAAGTGGAAATTTCTTATTGCGCAGTGCTAGGGTTTGAATGTGTGTCCCCTCAGAAATTCATGTTGAAACTTATCCCCCATGATGGTAGTATTAGGAGGTAGGGGCTTTGGGGAGATAATTCAGTTATAAGGGCTGCATTGTCACGAATGGGACTAGTATCCTTATAAAGGAGGCTTCGAAGAGAAGTCGCCTCCTGCTCTTCCACCCTTTCCATGCTGTGAGGACACAGCAGCAAGGGGCCATCCTGGAAGCAGAGAGCTGCTCTCACCAAACACCAAAGCTCATACTTTGCTCCTGGACTTCCCAGCCTCTAGAAGTAGGGTGTGAAATAAATTTCTCTTCTTTATATGTTACCCAGTCTCGGGTACTTTATAATAGCCGCACAAAGGGACTAAGACATGGGATATGTGGTGAGCATCTTAGCACCTCTCCTTCTAAGGACCTACCTTAGTAATGCATGGAACCCACAATTGGGCATTGTTTTTCAAAGAGAACTACTAGTGTTTTCAGAATTTTGCCTTTCAACTCACCAAACTCCATTGAGGAGAAGAAAATTGTGCCTGCCCTCTATTAAGCGTAGGGGCATTCAGGCTAGTTCCAGCTTTTGTTAGAGCAAAGTGAGTGACATCCTGAAGGCAGCCCTCACTGTGCCCATCCTCAGGAAGCAGCCCCATCTCTGGGTACAGCAGGGTGCCCTGAGAGAATGCACTCTGGCCAGAGCCAACCCAGCCGCCGCTTTGTGATGGGAGGCTGAGCACACTGCTTCATCTCTCTGGGCCCTGGTTTCCTCTTCTGCAACTTTTTTTTAAAATACAGTTTACCTCCAAGGTGAGTGCTAAGGACTGAATCGTATCCCCAGAATTCGAATATTGAAGCCTTGACCCCGTCTCTGCAACTATATTTGGAGACAGGGCTTTTAGGAAGTAATGAAAGTTAAATGAGGTCATCGGGGTGGAGTCCTGATAGGGAGAGGCTGGTGGCCTCATACCAAGAGAGACCAGAGCTCGCTTGCTTTCTGCCATAGGAGGACCCAGCAAGAAGGTGGCCACGAGGCAGGAAGAGCCCCCTGCCAGACACCACATCTGTCAGCATCTTGATCTTGGTTGGACTTCTGAGACTCAAAAACTCTGAGAAATAAATGTCTGCTGTGTAAGTCACGCAGTTCATGGTATTTTGCTATGGCAGCCTGAGCTGACTGAGATAGTGAAGATTAAATGAGAACTTCAGGCAAAGCTCCCACCTCAAAGGAGGCTCTCATAAAAGTCAGCTCTCTTTCCTAAGCACAGTACTCTGAGTATGATTCAGCTTTCCCTTGATAAATTAGGATCCTGCAATGCCTCAGAATCATTGTTCTGAATAAGAAATCTCCACACACAGCTATATGAAAGAAACCATAGAAGGTGCTGAAAATACTGGTGATTACACACCTCTCAGAAAGCAAATTTCTCTTTCTTTTTCCATTAAATCTCATTCTACCTTTCTGCTATTTGAAACTTTAGTGTAGTAAATGCTAGAGAAAGAAGCTGTGATTCTATTGAGTCAAGGATCTGTTTCAATTAAACGAAAGCTGTATCCTTTGAAACAAGGGTCCGCTGAGTGGAGGTACAGCTACCATCCTCCTAGTGAATGTGCTCTCCATCCAGTAGTCCTCTAGTGACGTTATTGCTGAAATAGCTTTTTGCTCCTCCAGAGGCTTGCCAGAAGCCACGCGATGAGCCAACCAGAGCTTTTCTGTCTGTCCTCTGCCAGCTCTGAGCAGCACTTGACCCAGGCATCCCATCCCCTCTGTGCCCCTCTTCCCCTTCCCTCTGGCCCATGTTCTTCCGAAAAGAACAGGATGAACTAACATCATTAGGAACTAAATCACTGATCCTTCCCAAGGAGTGTGGCACTTCTCTCTGGAAGATTCCCTCTGGGCAATACACCCTCAAGAACAATAAAGGACCCTCCAATTACACATGTCAATCACCAGCCCCCCAGGGAGGTAGCCATAGCTAAGGGTGGGATGGTGCATCACTGGCAGCCACCCGTGTGAGGACTCCCAGGCCTCCCTGCCATGCCCACCACCCTCTCCCCACTTACACCAAAGAGAGCCTCTCAGCATTTTGGAGAGGATAACAAAGGGGTTGAGTAGACAGCTTGTAAATCCTTGTCCCACAGGTGGGGCTCTGCCCCATTCCCCAAAATAAAAAGATGACATGGAACAGCTGGCAGCATCCTGGGTGAGCGGCAGCCTGGGGGTAAGAGGCAACCTCCTTGTTTCTAGGACCAAGCTCTGTTTTGGTCCCATGAGACAGGCAGTTTTCAGCGAGGCGAAGGAAGACACCTTCACTTTACTGAATTGTTTGCGCCAAGCTTCAGATCAGCCTTGTGGGCAACTGAAGTCCCAGTTGCTTTGAGAACTCTGATGGAAGGAGCTGTGTCACTAACCTGTCAAGTCCCAGACATTCTGCCACTCCAAGATAAACCACCAAGATCAGAGGTTCTCTTTTAAATCATACAGTTACCTTGGAGGCAGAGAGCCCTTTGTCCTTGGCCCTTGGTCCTGGATAATTTCTCTGCCATGGAGGCCTCAGTGGTCTGAGACACCAGAGAGGTAAGTTTGATTTGGGCAGGAAGGCACAGGAAGCATCCAATACCCCACTTGGCCTATCCTCTGGGGTACTGGATACAGTGGCCAGTACCAGAGAGGGGTGCAGGTGATGGGCCACAGGGCAGAGGCAGGAAAGTTCAGGAATGGGGAAGTATTTGCAGAGAGCCAGTTATAGAAACATCTTCCACGAGAGAATGTCCCAGCGGGCCATGTGGTGGTACAGTGTCTATTCACAGGCAAGGAAGCAAACAGCTGACTACACAGCTTCAACTTGGAAAGGAGCGGATTGCTTTATCACTGATATATTAACAAATGCCACCACAAAGATATTTAAAACAAGAATCAGAAACCCAAGCCAGGCTAATGCCTCTGCAAATAACGTAAAAAAACATCATTTAATGAATGGTATTAACTACTACACAGGGTGCAGGGCTTGTCATTCCAAAAGTAAACATTTGCTTATAAAGAAAAGAGTGGGATTGATTGAACCAGTTTTTCGGGCCAGTGCAGAAAAGTAAAAATCTCTTTTATTTTTTCCCCTGTTCTGTTCCATTAGAATGAAATCGTGCAGAAAGCAACATTTCCGTATGTATGCATGTTTTTAAAAGGTAGGGGAGCTCCAGGTGAACAATTAAACAAATATGATGCCCACTGCAGCAATTCAATGTGTGTGGCACAGAAGGTGAAGTTTCCTTACAGAGCCTCCTAAGGTCTTCACAGGCCATGGTGTGCTGAAGCCTGCCTGCAGCTGCTTGAGACAGCCAATGGTGCACAACCTCTCACAACCCCTCAGTCAGTGACGTTGTGTCGGCAGCTTGAGATCAGCCCTGGTGGGAGTATTTCCACCACAGAAACCAGTAAGCCCTACCAACCAGGGCTTCTCTTCCCCAGAGACCTAACTGTTAAACATTTACCAGCATAGCACTGGAAAAAGTTGTTGCAGAGCAGAAATAGGCAGACGAAGGCCTCTGCCTGTTGGAGTATGGCCCGAGCTAGGAATGGTTTTTGTGTTTTCAGTCATCAGTAGAAACACCCTTGACCACTATCATCAAACACTGAATGGTTTTGGAAATTAGCTTTTGCTACAGATTTGATCATGTTTCTTAATAAATTCAACTTAAAAGATAAAACAACACTTAACACTTACAGTGTGATAAACTCATTTTGTCAACAACTAATGTTGTTGAATCACAAGTAATGTCAATATATTTTACATACTTCTTGTATTGTTAAAATTTAACATAAGAAATTAGCTCTCCATTTCCACACAAATACACAGTGGAGATATATATATATATATATATATATATATATATATATATATATATATATATATATATATTTAGCTCAAACTGTAGTTGTCGCAGCAATATTTGCACTTCATCACCAAGTGTGAAAAACTGATCTAATTTCAAAATCCATTTAAGCTTTTGGGATCTGGAACAAGATAGTATATACTTTTCTCTACTATCTCCTCTAAATGCAACTAAATAACAAAACAGACAATGATATTAAAAGGAAGAAGAAGAACTCTAAACCCTGAAAAGGAGAAAGTGAACTAACTAGGGATTTTAAGAGTCAAGGTTCCCTAGGTGTCCTAAGGGGTCAGCCATGACAGGCCTGCAATTCTGACCCCCAACAGGCATAGATTAAAAAGCATTTATAGCCTGCTCTTACTAGCAAAAAACAAAACAAAACAAAACAAAACACCTGGGAAAGGGGAAGCCTAAGAGAGTCCTGATGGGAACCCCCAACTTCTGCTCAGAACCAGGGAACCAGTAGGCCACTTCACCTGCAAGGCCAGCATCAGTAGCACCCTGCATTGCCCTGCCCTCTGCCCAGTTGCATAAGGAGGCCAAGGACCAGCAGCTCCTGAGCTTCTATACCCCAGTAACAGAAGGTGAGCCAGCAATACAAGGCAACCCAGAGAGGCGCCTTCCATCTCTCCAGGGCAGCACCAACAGAGATTGAAAGGGGCCCCCAGAAGTGCCAGAAGAATGAGTCAGACCAGAAAAGCATTGCAAGCATTTTGAAAACTAAACTGATATGAAACTAGAGCCAATAGCAGGCCACAATGTACATACTAAACTTAAACAGGGTGACTGCCTGCTAAAACAGAAGATTTCAATCAGATGACGGTCTCCTAACATAATAAACAAAATGTCCAGGATGCAATCAAAAATCACATATCATACCAAAAACCGATAGAACACAACTTCAATGAGAAAAGACAATTAACTGATACAAATACAGAGATGAATTAGAAGTTGGAATTATCGGACAAGGATTTTAAACCAGCCATCATAAAAATGTTTTAACAATCAGTTATAAATTATCTCAAAACAAATATGAAATTTCAGCAAAGAAGTTATAAAAAAGAACCAAATAAAAATTACAAACTGAAAAATATAAAAACCAAAATGTTTTTAAAGTACTAGAATTTATTAGTAGAGTAGTGATGATGGATGACACACTCAGTGAACTTGAAGATAAACCAATAGAATTTATTCAGTATGAACAGCAGAGAGAAAACAGACTTTAAAACCAAGGTCGGCCGGGCGCGATGGCTCAAGCCTATAATCCCAGCACTTTGGGAGGCCGAGACCGGCGGATCACAGGTCAGGAGATTGAGACCATCCTGGCTAACACGGTTTACGGTGAAACCCCGTCTCTACTAAAAAAAATACAAAAAACTAGGCGGGCGCCTGTAGTCCCAGCTACTCGGGAGGCTGAGGCAGCGTAAACCCAGGAGGCAGAGCTTGCAGTGAGCTGAGATGCGGCCACTGCACTCCAGCCCGGGCGACAGAGCGAGTCTCCGTCTCAAAAAAGAAAAAAAAAACAAGGTCTACCATTCATATTATTGAACTCCCCAAGGATAGGACTAAGGAGTATGAGACAAAAAAACTTCCCAAATTTAATAAAATACAGAAGCCTAAAGATTTTAAAAGCTGAGAAAAACCTAAATATGATAAACCAAAACTATACAAAGACACATCATAATCAATTTCTAAAAACCAAAGAGTTAAAAACAATCAAAGAGAAATAATACATAACTTATAAAAGAACAGCAATTCATATGACATCAGATTTCTCATCTGAAACTACGGAGGCCAGAAAGAAGTAATACAACAGTCTTCACATGCTGAAAGAAAAAACCTCTCAACTGTCAATTCTATATGTGGACAAACTATCCTTGATGAATGAACAGGAAATTCTCACACAGAGAAAAACTAAGAAAATTTGTTACTGACTAAGTGAAACTCCCCAAACAGAAAGAAAATGATAACAAAAGAGGGCTGAAAATTTTAGAAAGAAAAAGAACAAAGGAAAGGGTAAAAAATAGAAATATAGTAGACTATCAATTAATGAGTTACTTTAGTAATATTTTATGGCTGAAGCGAAACTTATAACACCATCTGATGTGGTGTTCATTATATGTGCAAGGAATACTTAAGACAATTTATATTTATTTTTTAAATTTTTATTTATTTATTATTATTTTTGAGACAAAGTCTCACTCTGTTGCCAGGCTGGTGGGCACTGGCACCATCTCCGCTCAGTGCAACCTCCGCCTCCCAAGTTTAAGCAATTCTCCTGCCTCAGCCTCCCAAGTAGCTGAGATTACAGGCACACGGCACCACACCCAGTTAATTTTTGTATTTTTAGTAGAGACGGGGTTTCACCATGTTGGCCAGGATGGTCTCAATCTCTTGACCTCGTGATCCACCCACCTTGGCCTCCCAAAGTCCTGGGATTACAGGCGTGAGCCACCGTGCCCAGCGACAATTTATATTTTAAAACTAGGGAGGGTAAAGGGCCTGTGTGGAAGTAAGATCTACACATTATTCAAAGTGATCAAATGTCAACACCAGTAAGCTGTGATAAGTTATGTATGTACATGGTAATATAGAACAAGCAAAAAGCTATACAAAGTAATATACTCAAAAACATTGTGAAGAAATTAAAATGGAATTCTAACAAAAGGTTCAAGTACCACACAGAAAAGCAAGAAATAAAGAAGAGAAAATGAAAAAATAAAAAGAGAACAAACAGAAGAGAAATAATAAAAAGTCAGACCTAAGCCCTACCATATCAATAATTATTTTAAATTCGAATGCCCTAAATACACCAATAAAAGCAAACAGGTTGGCACACAGATTTTAAAAAGACACAACCCAAATATATGCTGTCTACATATAAACTCCCTTAATGCAAACACCATAGGTCGGTTCATAGTAAAAAAGATGAAAAAGATATATCATACAGACATACATTTTTTGAGAGCAAAAGTGGATACATTAAAGTAGATGTCAGAGAAAAGAACGTTAAAAAGATGGACATTACATCAATCTACCAAGAATATACAGCAATTCTAAATTTACATTCATCAAATGCCAGAGCTTCAACTAATAGAGCTGAAAGGAGAAACAAACGAATTGTAGTTGAGAGCCTAAACACCTCCCTCTCAGGAACTCAACATCACCATCAACTGAAAGGATTTAATTGACATTTATAGGACATCATCTAGGAACAGCAAAATGCACATTCTTTTTGTTTGTTTATTTTGGTTTTGTTTGTTTGTTTTTGAGACAGTCTCTCACTCCATCACCCAGGCTGGAGTGCAGTGGTGCAATCTCGTGCAGTGCACCACACCCGGCTAATTTTTGTATTTTTAATAGAAATGGGTTTCACCATGTTGGCCAGGCTGGTCTTGAACTCCTGACCTCAAAAGATCTGCCTCGGCCTCTCAAAGTGCTGGGACTACAGGTGTAAACCACCATTCCCAGCCAAAATGCACATTCTTTTAAAGTGCCCATATAATGTTATTAAGAATGTTGGGTCATAAAACAAATCTTACTAAATGTAAAATAATTGAGTCATATGGAGTGCATTCTGTTACCATGATAAAATAAGACTAGAAACAAATAATGGAAAGATAAAAGGAAAATTCCCAAACACTTGGAAATTAAATAACACACTTTTATATAATCCATGAATCAAAGAAGGGGTCCATCAGAAATTTTTAAAAGCAGTACAACTGAATGAAAATTAAAAGACAACATATCAAAATGTTGGAGATTGAGCTTAAGTAGTATTGAGAGGGAAACTTATAGCCCCAAGTCCTTGTAATGAAATGGAAAGATCTCAAATCAAAAATCTAAGTTGAACTTAAATTGAAATCTCATGAAATAGGAAAAAGCAAGGCAAAATATATCAAAAGCAAGCAAAAGTAAATAAAAAATAAATATAAAACAAAAGTTAATGAAATTGAAAGCAGAAAAACAATAGAGGAAATTAATGGAGAAGAATGATTCTTCAGGGAAAAATTAGTGAAAATGACAAACCTCTAAGCAATTTGACAAAGATAAAAAGAGAAGACACAAATCACCAATATCAGGAATAAAACAAACGAAATTACAAATGATTCTGTATAACAAGTATATTGTTATACAAAATGATTCCAGTATAACAAGGAAATACTGCTAACAACTTTATACTTATAAATTAAACAACTTAGAAGAAATCACCAGTTCCTGGGAAACTCTAACTACCAAAACTCAGCCAAGATGAAACAGATAGCTTAAATAGTCCTAAAATTATTAAATTGAATGTGTAATTTAAAAGTTTCCCAAACAGACATCTCTGGGCCCAGATTATTAAGAAAATTTAACAACAATTTTATGCAAACTCTTCCAGAGAATAGAAGAGAAGGAAACACTTCTGAAATCATGCTATGAACAACTCTACACATATAAATTTAACAACAGAGATGCAATGTACAATTTTCTTAAACAGTACAAACTAACTGCAGTTCACCCAGTAAGAAACAGATAATTTTATTACCTGTATATTTAGGAACTTGAATTTGTAATTTTTAAAACTTTCCAGAAATAGGCATTTCTCAACAGATAGTTTCCCTCAAGAGTTCTATCAAATGTTCGAAGAACACCAGTATGCATAATCCCCTCCAGAAAATAAGAGGGAGTACTTCCCAACTCACTTATAACAATACTATTGTGCTGATACTAAAACCAGACACAGTACAAAAAAGAAAACATTGACCAATATCTCATGAATATGGATGGAAGCATTCTTAATCAGATATTAGTAAATAAAATTCAATAATAAATACAAAATATGTGCACAATGACTAAGTGAGGTTTATCCCAGGAATGCAAGACTGGTTCATTATTCAAAAACCAATCAATGTAATCTACCGTATTAACAGGAAAAAAATTATATGCTCATATCAGTTGATGCAGAATGACAAAACTCAACACCAATTCATAATTTTTAAAACTTTTAGTACGTTAGAAAAAGAAGGGAAATTCCTCAACCTCTTAAAGAGCATCTACAAAAATACTATGGCTAACATTATTTTTAATAGTGGAAACTGAATGTTTTTCCTCTAAGATTGGGAGCAATGCAAGGATGTCTCAGCATTCTTGTTTAACATAGTTCTAGAAGTACTAAGCAGGTGCAATAAGGTGAGCCAAAGGGGGGGGGAAAAAAAAGATGCACAGACTAGAAAGAAATAAAACTGTCTCTACTTGCAGATGACATGATTGTCTATGTAGATATCTTAAGATGTGTTTTTAAAAACTCATAGAACCAATAAATGAGTTCAGTAAGATTGCAGGATACGCCCACAAGAGAAAGCAGGAAAGATCTAAAATTGACACCCTAACATCACAATTAAAAGAACTAGAGAAGCAAGAGCAAACACATTCAAAAGCTAGCAGAAGGTAAGAAATAACTAAGATCAGAGCAGAACTGAAGGAGATAGAGACACAAAAAACCCTCCAAAAAATCAATGAATCCAGGAGCTGGTTTTTTGAAAAGATCAACAAAACTGATAGACCGCTAGCAAGACTAATAAAGAAGAAAAGAGAGAAGAATTAAATAGATGCGATAAAAGATGATAAAGGGGATATCACTACCGACTCCACAAAAATACAAACTACCATCAGAGAATACTATGAAGACCTCTACGCAAATAAACTAGAAAACCTAGAAGAAATGGATAACTTCCTGGACACTTACACTCTCCCAAGACTAAACCAGGAAGAAGTTGAATCCCTGAATAGACCAATAGCAGGCTCTGAAATTGAGGCAATAATTAATAGCCTACCAACCAAAAAAAGTCCAGGACCAGACAGATTCACAGCCAAATTCTACCAGAGGTACAAGGAGGACTCGGTACCATTCCTTCTGAAACTATTCCAAACAATAGAAAAAGAGGGAATCCTACCTAACTCATTTTACGAGGTCAACATCATGATACCAAAGCCTGATACCAAAGCCTGACAGAGATACAACAAAAAAAGACCAATATCCCTGATGAACATTGATGCAAAAATCCTCAATAAAATACTGGCAAACCAAATCCAGCAGCACATCAAAAAGCTTATCCACCATGATCAAGTGGGCTTCATCCCTGGGATGCAAGGCTGGTTCAACATACACAAATCAATAAACATAATCCAGCATATAAACAGAACCAAAGACAAAAACCACATGATTATCTCAATAGATGCAGAAAAGGCCTTTGACAAAATTCAACAGCACTTCATGCTAAAAACTCTCAATAAATTCGGTATTGATGGAATGTATCTCAAAATAATAAGAGCTATTTATGACAAACCCACAGCCAATATCATACTGAATGGGCAAAAACTGGAAGCATTCTCTTTAAAACCTGGCACAAGACAGGGATGACCTCTCTCACCACTCCTATTCAACATAGTGTTGGAAGTTCTGGCTAGGGCAATCAGGCAAGAGAAATAAATCAAGGGTATTCAGTTAGGAAAAGAAGAAGTCAAATTGTCCCTGTTTGCAGATGACATGATTGTATATTTAGAAAACCCCATTGTCTCAGTCCAAAATCTCCTTAAGCTGATAAGCAACTTCAGCAAAGTCTCAGGATACAAAATCAATGTGCAAAAATCACAAGCATTCTTATACACCAGTAACAGACAAACACAGAGCCAAATCATGAATGAACTCCCATTCACAATAGCTTCAAAGAGAATAAAATACCTAGGAATACAACTTACAAGGGATGTGAAGGACCTCTTCAAGGAGTACTACAAACCACTGCTCAGTGAAATAAAAGAGGACACAAACAAATGGAAGAACATACCATGCTCATGGATAGGAAGAATCAATATTGTGAAAATGGCCATACTGCCCAAGGTAATTTATAGATTCAATGCCGTCGCCATTAAGCTGCCAATGACTTTCTTCACAGAATTGGAAAAAACTCCTTTAAAGTTCATATGGAACCAAAAAAGACCCCACATTGCCAAGACAATCCTAAACCAAAAGAACAAAGCTGGAGGCATCACGCTACCTGACTTCAAACTATACTACAAGGCTACAGTAACCAAAACAGCATGGTACTGGTACCAAAACAGAGATATAGACCAATGGAACAGAACAGAGCCCTCAGAAATAATACCACACATCTACAGCCATCTGATCTTTGACAAACCTGAGAAAAACAAGAAATGGGGAAAGGATTCCCTATTTAATAAATGGTGCTGGGAAAATTGGCTAGCCATAAGTAGAAAGCTGAAATTGGATCCTTTCCTTACTCCTTATACGAAAAGTAATTCAAGATGGATTAGAGACTTAAATTTTAGACCTAATACCATAAAAACCCTAGAAGAAAACCTAGGTAATACCATTCAGCACATAGGCATGGACAAGGACTTCATGTCTAAAACACCAAAAGCAATGGCAATGAAAGCCATAATTAACAAATGGGATCTAATTAAATTAAAGAGCTTCTGCACAGCAAAAGAAACTACCATCAGAGTGAACAGGCAACCTACAGAATGGGAGAAAATTTTTGCAATCTACTCATCTGACAAAGGGCTAATATCCAGAACCTACAAAGAACTCAAACAAATTTACAAGAAAAAAAACCAAACAACCACATCAAAAAGTGGGCAAAGGATATGAACAGACACTTCTCAAAAGAAGACATTCATACAGCCAACAGACACATGAAAAAATGCTCATCATCACTTGCCATCAGAGAAATGCAAATCAAAACCACAATGAGATACCATCTCACGCCAGTTAGAATGGCAATCATTAAAAAATCAGGAAACAACAGGTGCTGGAGAGGATGTGGAGAAATAGGAACACTTTTACACTGTTGGTGGGACTGTAAACTACTTCAACAATTGTGGAAGACAGTGTGGCAATTCCTCAAGGATCTAGAACTAGATGTACCATTTGACCCAGCCATCCCATTACTGGGTATATACCCAAAGGATTGTAAGTCATGCTGCTATAAAGACACATGCACACATATGTTTATTGTGACACTATTCACAATAGCAAAGACTTGGAATCAACGCAAATGTCTATCAGTGACAGACTAGATTAGGAAAATGTGGCACATATACACCATGGAATACTATGCAGCCATAAAAAAGGATGAGTTTGTGTCCTTTGTAGGGACATGGATGCAGCTGGAAACCATCATTCTCAGCAAACTATTGCAAGAACAGAAAACCAAATATTGCATGTTCTCACTCATAGGTGGGAATTGAACAATGAGATCACTTGGACACAGGAAGTGGAACATCACACACCGGGTCCTATTGTGGGGAGGGGGTAGGGAGGAGGGATAGCATTAGGAGATATACCTAATATAAATGACGAGTTAATGGGTGCAGCACACCTACATGGCACATGTATACATATGTAACAAACCTGCACATTGTGCACATGTACCCTAGAACTTAAATTATAATTAAGAAAAAAAAACAAAAAAGATTGCAGGATACAAAATCAACACACAAAAATCAACTGCACTTCTATCTACTGAAAACAAATGGAAACCAAAATTTAATCTCTTCAAAGAAAATTAAATTCTTGTCTATAACTCTAACAAAACATGTATAAGCCATATGATAAAAATTACAAAATGCTAATGAAGGAAATCAAAGTCATAAATTTTTTGGATAGACATACCATGGGCATGGATTAGAAGACAACACAGCAAACATATCAATTCTCCCTAAATTTATAGGCTGAGCTAATGAAATTCCTATCAAAAGCTTGAAAAGATTTGTTATCAACATAGAAAAATGTATATGGACAGAGAGAGGTCCAAAAAGAGCCAAATCCATGTTGAAAAAGTAGGATAAAGTGGGAGAAATTACTAGGCTTACTATATAGCTAAAGTAATCAAGACTACATGATATTGGTGGAGGGATAGATAGACAGATAGATCAGTACAACAGAATAAAAAAATCCAGAAGGAGATTTACATACATATATGCCCAATTAACTTCTGACAAAGGAGCAAAATAGTTCAACAGAGGAGGGAAAGCCTTTTCAAAAGTAGTGCTGGAGGAATTTGACATCCACAGGCAAACAAAATGTGAACCTCAACCTAAACAGAATATTTTACAAAAAAATCAACTCAATATGGATCATAGACTTAAATGTAAACTGTAAAACCATGAAACTTCTAGGAGGAAGTCTTTGGGACCAGGCACTAGGCAAAGATATCTTAGACTTACACACGGTAAAATCCATAAAAGAAAAATATGATAAATTGGACCTCAGCAAAATTATTACATTGAATGTATAATTTAAAAGTTTCCCAAAGAGACATCTCTGGGCCCAGATTATTAAGAAAACTTAACAACAATTTTACACAAACTCTTTCAGAAAATAGAAGAGAAGGAAACACTTCTGAAATCATGCACTTGCATTTTCATAGCAAAATTTCATTTTTTGCTCTGCAAAAGACCCTGTTAAGAAGGATGTAAAGACAAGCTACAAGATAGGATAAAATTTTTATAAACCGTATATCCCACAAAGGACTTGTAGCTAGGCTATCTAAAGAATTCTCAAATCTCAACTTAAAAAAAATGTATCTATATTAGTAAAGGAGCAAAAGACACTAAGAGATATCTCTCTGAAAAGGACATAGAGATGACAAAGAAGCACATGAAAAAAATGTCATCATCATTACCCACTATGGAAATGTACGTGAGAACCACAAGGAGCTATCACCACACGTCTATCAGAATAGCTAAAATTCAAATGATGCAATATCAAATGTGCAAGAAAACATATGGAGAAACTGGAATGTTTGTGGGAATGTAAAATGGTGTAGCCCTCTGGGAAATACTTTGGCAATTTGTTTTAAATATAAAAGTTAACTTACCTTATGACTAATAATTGTACTCTTGGGCATTTCAGAACAATGAAAATTTATTTTCTCACAGAAATTTAAGCATGAATATTCATAGCAGCTTTATTCATAAAAGTGCAAAACTCACAACTACCAAATATCCTTCAATGGGTGAATAGTTCAATAAGCTCTGGGACATCCAGACAGTGGAATACTACTACTCAACAATTTGAAAAACCGATTGATTCTCACAACAATTTTTATGAACCTGAAGGAAAGCTGATCTCAAAAGTATAAATACTGCATGATTCCATTTATATAATGTTTGTGAAATAATCCATCTATAGAGATGGGGAATAGGTTATTGGTTATGGATAGAGATGGAAGCATAGGTGTGGCTATAAACAGGTAACATGAGAGAACCTTGTAGTGATGGTATCTTGATTGCAGTCATGGTTACATGAAGTTACACATGTGATAAAATTGCATAGAACTACACACACATATCCACCAATACTATAGCTAGTGAAATCCCAATAAGTTCCATGGATGGAACCAACATCAATTTCCTGGCTGATATTGTAGCATATTTACACAAAATAATAACATGGGGGGAAGCTGGGTGAAGGGTACTCTGGACCTCGCTGTACACTTCCATGCAACTTCCTGTGAACCTATAATTATTTCATAATAAAAAGCTATGTTTTAAAAAGACATATAAAGGTAATGGGATAGATCATTTCCACATTCAGATGTGCAAAGAAAAGAGTGCCACTTTTTTTTTTTTCTTTTTTTTTTTTTTGGTAACTGATTTGATCTTGCTCTCAAGTCCTACACTGCTGGACATCAAGAGAGAAATATTAAATTTTCTAAATAAAGTATTTAGATTTTTTCTGGTTTATAAGAATAGTCATACAAAGTCCATATTTTTTAGAGATGAACACTGAATTACGTAGAAATTAAAGCTATTTAATATCTGAGATTTGCTCCAAAATGCTTTTTTGTTTGTTTTGTTTGTTTGTTTGTTTTGTTTGTTTGTTTTGAGACAGAGCCTCCCTCTGTCACCCAGACTGGAATTCTGTGGCATGATCTCGGCTCACTGCAACCTCCACCTCCCAGGTTCAAGCAGTTCTCCTGCCTCACCCTCCCAAATAGCTGAGATTACAGGCACCTGCCACCATGCCCAGCTAATTTTTGTATTTTTAGTAGAGAGGGAGTTTCGCCATGTTGGCCAGGCTGGTCTCGAACTCCTGACCTCAAGTGATCCTCCCACCTCAGCCTCCCAAAGTGCTGGGATTATAGGTGTGAACCACCACACTCAGCCTCCCAAATGTTTTTAAGAGAAAAGGAAAAAGAAATAGAAGAGGAAATGACAGGTGAAGTGAACATGACAAAATCTAGATAATTCTAGAATGTAGCTACATGTGGATTATTAGACTATTAATTTTTTGTATGATGTTGAAAATATTCATTCAATAATTTTCTTTTTGAAAAATCAATTAAACTGTGCAGTTGAAGAGCCTCCACTTAACCTTCAATAGGAACTATTAAATCTGGAGTATCATGACATACTAAAAGCACCTATCAAGAGAAGAATCTCATCAAATTCTAGATGTGCCTTCCAAGTGATGATATCCTCAGTTAAAATCACATGCTCATGAGTTAATGTCAGTATTGGCAGCAGCTAGTTGTGTGAAACAGCATTTTCAAAGGTGAAATATGTAATATCTCCTTCCAGATCAGCATTAAGAGATGAATATTTGTCTTTGATTTTGATGACAGAGAACACAAACTTTGAACTCTAAGTGAAATATTATTTCTCCCATAAAGAATTCCATTCTTCTCATTAGGAGACCTATATTACAAAACACTGTACACAATTATTATGTTTTGAATTTTGTCAACAAAAAATTTGTAGGGATTTGTTTTCTCTCTTGTTACCTAAGTACCTACCTACATTATGTCTTCAATATTGCCTCTTGGCTCACAAAGCCTGAAATATTTACCATCTGACCTTTTACAGAAACAGTTTGCTGCCCCTGTTGTGAGGACGGCTTGCATGTGTGATGATGTAGCAGCTCTAGACAGCTCTCCGTAGGCAGAGAGGTCCTATGTCCAAAGCAAAGCAAAACAAAACTTTAGAAATAAACTGCTCAGCCCTGTCTCCATCCTCTGCCACTCTCAATACAGCATGAGAAGTGGAACACTCTTCTAGTTCTCTCCTCTCCTGCACACACCACATAGTTGGCCCCCCAGATTAAGAGACCTGAAATGGCACAGGACGTTAGAAGTGTGAAGACCAGAAAGAGGTGCCCACTGCAAGTGCAGGAGTAGATGGCCCTGTACAGAGTTGTCCCTCCAGACTTACCCTCACCTCCCTGCCATGCCCCCAGCCAATCTCATTCATTCTTCTCGGACCATCACAGCCCCTCACTGAGTGATTTCCCTGTTTTCAGCCTTAGACCTTAGACCCTGTTAGGGACTGCATGTTGTATCCCCCAGAATTCATATGCTAAGGTCCTAACCACCAGTGTGGCTGCATTTGGAGTGGGGCCACTAACGAAGTAGTTAAGGTAAAATGAGGTCGTAAGAGTTAGGTCCTAATCACATAGGAGTAGTGTCCTATAGGAAAAGATGCCTGAGGGCTCACTCCCTCTCTGCTCTCTGTATGGAGGAAAGGTCATGTGACATACAGCGAGAAAGGATACAAAAGGAGCTCTCACCAGACCTGCTAGCACCTTGCTCTTGGACATCCAGCCTCTAGAACTGTGACAAAATACATGTCTGCCTTTAAGCACCCAGCCTGCTGTATTTTGTTAGGCAGCCTGAGCAGACCAACACAGGTCCCTTCCATTCATGGAGCACCACTGCTGTAACAGTTACCTGGAATATTTCCAGGCCTAACACTTTCACATGCAAAAAGTTGGTGTTGTTCCTCATGGTTTGACAAATAGACTCTAAATTCCTTAGCCTGAAAGCCAAACTCACTATTGCCAGCAAAACCCTCTCTTACCCACTTTTCCTGCCTGCCCTCCAGCCAAATAGGCAGCTCTTCACTCCCAGACTGTGCCACATCCCTCCCCGTTGCTGCCATGCAACTTACCTTTCTCTCTTGTCCAGATCCTCAAGGGCAAGCTCAAATCCAATGTGTGCTCCGTGAAATGTTCTTTGCTCCCATCCTGAAAATGCCATCCCTCTGCCTCTGAAATGTCATGCATGTGTTTGTGTTCTTTCTCTACTACACTGAATTGAAATATACACTTTCCTGTGTACATTTCTTAAATGTCTTCACGTGTATATTTCTTAAAATGTCTTCAACTCATGCACCTCACCCTTACGGTGACTGTACAGTTCTTGAAGTCCAAACAATGTCTAATTAGTGCCTTTAATTTTCACTCAGTAGCACTCAGTAAATATCTGACAAAAGAATCTCACATTTTGTTTAAATATTTTCTCATTATTTATTCATGATAAGTAGACTGAAACAAACTGATCAATTTGAATATGCCCACATGATCAATGTTTGGAATCTCAAAAATTCTGAGTACTCATTCTGACCCTAAACTGAGCCAAGGAGTAGAGCACACAGGCCAGCCCATGCGAGTGTGGATTTCACTCTGCTTCCCCTGCAGTCTCTAGAGACGGGGGAAATCTACAAAGAGGGATCCTTCAGGGCCAAAGACCTTTTCTGTTTGTAAATAATGAATGATATGAGATTTCTTTCAACATTTTGCTTCAAGATTCAGAGTATAAACACACATAGGCCTATCATTCAATAACTGATGAATCAGTGGTTTCTTGTTCCTTTTCCCCTTTCCAGAACAGAAACGAGCTTTGGTCCTTTAACTTGACATTGTTTAAAGAGTGATACTGAAACCCCATACACTTAAACATAACGCTCCAAGAACTTCCAAAGTATCCCTGTTATCAGATTCTGGCAAATCATCATACACTATTCTCCAAGAAGGGACAGAGAAAATGTCTTTACCTGAGGCCGTGGCCCACATCTAATCAGGAACGGAACATTGTCCAATTTTTCAGACTCTTCTTGAGATCTACCTGGGTCTGACACTATCCTTACTTGCCATGCATGCAATTTTTTTCTTAGAAAATAACACATAGCATCCTGAGCTTCATTAGAACAGCTCCAATTTGTTGAGGGTGTGCTCACACCCGATGCGCTATGCAGGTTACCTCCCTCAGTCCTCACAGGACCCCGTGGAAGGCAGTGCTATTACATAACCAGATGGTTAAGAAAGGCTATTACATGATCAGATGGTTGAGAAAGCCAACCTCAGGAGTCACTTGGTTATAGTCACAGAGCCCAGGCCAGGATGAGAAACGAGTCCGTCTGACCTCACAGTGCATGCCCTTAACTGTTCTGTGTCATCAGTAACACAACTCAGCATGCAGAAGAGCAGGACCACCCATTCGCAGCAAGGGAAAGTGCTTGGGCAGGCAAACGTGGGGTCTCCCGAGCCCCACTCTGTCGGTTAGACTCTTGGCACAGGATGTCAGACCGGCCAACAAGAGTATCCTCAGGAAAAAGTGGGAAAGTAAATTAGAAAGTCTTCTTTTCCAGGATAGGCAGCCTGTTAGTTTGAAAAACGACATGAGGTGCCTCTTGCTCTACAAATAACTTCAAGAATATTAATATTGGCTAAGTCGCAAACTCAACTGTTTTTGACCTCCTCACACAGATTCCTTATCTAGCACAGCACTAGGAGCTGGAGAGTCTCCTCTGCAATATCTTTTCACACCCAGCAGCTCCTTCCCCAAAGCTACCAACTCGGGCAAGGGCCCTGTAGCCTCATCCCTAGGCCGTTAAGAAAGCCTCGTCTCTGAGATACCTGAGCCAAGTCTTCTCCCTTCATTATATGACAGCCCCCTTCAGGTTAAATGTTCTATTTTTTTTTTTCCAGAGAGTCTCATTCTGTTGCCTAAGCTGGAGTGCAATGGAGCCCTCAGAGCTGGCTGCAGCCTCCAACTCCTGGGCTCAGGTGATCTTCCCACCTCAGCTTCTGAGTAGCCTCAGCTGGCTACGTTGTTGTTGTTGCTGTTGTTGTTGAGACTGGATCCCACCACATTTCCCAGGCTGGTCTCAAACTCCTGGCCTCAAGAGATTCCCCCGTATCAGTCCCCCAAAGTGCTGGATTACAGACTTAAGCCAGGATTTTTTAAAAAGATCTCTTTCATCATGTTCAATAAAATCAGTGCAATCAGATGGCCTATCCACTTTTCCAAGTATTTCCACCTCACGACCTTTTTTTTATTGTTGTTTTGTTTTTATTTGTTGGTTTGTTTTGGCAGCTAAAAACAAACATGCAGCTGACAGTTTCTGTGGGTTAGGAAACAAGGCACTGCTGAATGCCTCGGGCTAGGGCTCTGCCTCTCCTGTAAGGTGCATCTCATGGGTTACCTGGCCTTTATCCACTGGCTCCTAGAATAGGTCCTTCCTGGCTATTGGCTGGAGACCTCACTCCCTGGCCACATGGGCCTCTCCACAGGGTTGTTCACAGCAGGGCAGCTTGCTGGCCCCAGAGAGAGAAAGACAGAATGAAAGCGTGCCCCCAGAACGGAAGCTGCAGTCTTTCTAAAACCTGGTGTCAGGAGCAGCATCCCATTATTTCTTTTGTCTTCTGTCCATTAGAAGTGGGTCACTAAATCTAGCTGACATGCAAGGGGAAGGGATCATCACAGGGCATGAAAACAGGAGGCAGAGTTCATCAGACCTACCTTAAAGGCTGCAGACTACACTTTTTTTTTTTAAAGTGAGAATTATTTTATTCTTTTTTTTTTTAGTGCATTTAAATTTTTTTTAAATTATACTTTAAGTTCTAGGGTACATGTGCATAACGTGCAGGTTTGTTACATATGTATACTTGTGCCATGTTGGTGTGCTGCACCCATCAACTCGGCAGACTACACTTTAAAAATAACTTTTATACTTACACATTCACAGTAAGTTACCAAGACAGTAGAGGAGCGAGAAGTCTCCTGTTCCCTTCATCCAGTTATCCACAGTGGTTACAATGCAAAATTAAAACTAGAAAAGTGACATTGGTACAATGTGTGCTAGGTTTGAGCCATTTTATTAAATGTGTGGATTTGTGTAACCACCACCTAAATCAAAAATCACAACTATCCCATCACCACAAGGCTTCCTTTGTGTTACCCCCTTTATAATCATGCCTCCCCCGCCGCTACCACCCCCAGTCCCCGGCAACCAATCATCTGTTCTCTATCTTTATAATTTTGTCATTTGAAAATGTTATATAAAAGGAATTACAGAGCATGTAAACTTTTGATACTGGCTTTTTTCACTCTGTAAAATCCTCTGGAGATTGATCTGGGATGCTGCATGGATCATTCATTCATTCCTTTTTTATGGCTGAGTGTTCTCTGGTATGGATATATTCATTTATTCAACCATCACCTATTAGGGACATTTTGGTTGCTTTCAGCTTTGGGTTATTACCGATAAAGATGCTGTGAAGAGTTGTGTACAGGTTTTTGTGTTGACATAAGTTTTCGTGTCTCAGATAAATGTGTAGGAGTACCACTGATGGGTTACATGGTAATTGTATGTTTAGGTTTTTCTAAGAAACCACCTATTTCCTAGATTGTCTGTGCTATTTTACATTCCCACCAGCACCACATGCAGGACCCAGTTTCTCTGCATCCATGATAATATTCAGTATTGTCAGTACTTGCTTTTGATTTTAGTTGTTCTAACAGATGTGTCGTGATATCTCAAAATAGCCTTAGTTTTGATATCCCTAATATCTAGTAATGTTGGATATCTTTTTGTGTGTTTATTTGACACCTATATGTTCTCTTTGGTGAAATATCTCTTCATATCTTTTGTCCATTTTCTAATTGGATTGTTTGGTTTTTTTACTGTTGAGGTTTGAAAATACTTCATATATTCTAGATGTAAGACCTTTCTCACATATGTGGTTTTCAAATATTTTCCCTCAATCTGCAGCTCATCTTTTCATATTCTTAACAAGTTCTTTTGCAGAGCAAAAGGTTTTAATCTTGATGAAGTCCAATTTATCAATACCAATTTTTTTCTTTTATGATTCATAATTTTGATATCATGTCTAAGATTTCTTCACCAAGCCCACAACCTAAAAATTTTCTGCTATATTATCTGCTAAAAACTCTACAGGTTTATTTATTTATTTATCTATTTTTGGAGACAGGGTCTCACTTTTGTCACCCAGGCTGGAGTGCAGTGGCACAATCACAGCTCGCTGCAGCCTCAAATTCCTGGTCTCAGATGATTCTCCCACCTCACCCTACCAAATAGCTGAGACTACAGGTGCATGCCACCACCGGTTAAATTTTTTTTTTTGTATTTTTAGTAGAGATGGGGTTTTGCCATGCTGCCCAGGCTGGTCTTGAACTTTTGGCCTCAAGCCATCCACCCGTCTCAGCCTCCCAAAGTGCTGGGATTACAGGTGTGAGGCACTGCACCCAGCCAGTTCTACAGTTTCAAATCTATGTTCCATTTTGAGTTATTTTTTGTATAGTCTGTGAGGTTTAGATCAAAGTATATGTTTTTGGACTGTGGATATTCCATTAATCCAGTACCATTTACCCTTCTTCCATTTATCCTTGCTTTTCACCTTGGTCAAAAATCAGTTGGCCAAACTTGTGTATGTGTTTTTCTGGGTTCTCCATTCTCTTCAGTTTTTCTGTGTCTAGCCCTCTGCCCATACCATTCAGTATTGATTTCTGGAGCTAAATAATAAGTTGTGAAGCCAGGTAGACTGATACCTCTTACTACATCCTTCTTTTTCAAAATTGTTTTAGCTATTCTAGGAATAGCTATTTAGTCTATGGTATTATATCTGTTTGGATATAAATTTTAGAATAATCACGGCTATATCTACAAAAAGATTGCAAAAATTTTGATAAGAATTGCATTAAACCTGTGTTTGAATTTAGGGAGAACTGGCAATGTTGAGTTTTCCAGTCCACAAACATGGCATGCCTTTCCGTTTCTGTAGACCTTCTTTGATTTTTTTCCATCACCATTTTGTAGTTTTCAGTGTACAAGTTCTATACAATGTTTTCTTAAATGTGTACACAAATATTTCATTTTCTTTGGAAAATCAATAGATTGTATTTTTTATTTTGGGTGTAGATTTATCTCGTGTCCTCTGACTTTGCTGAACCACTTGTTAGTTGTAGGAGTTTTTTTGTAAAGTCATCATACATATTCTATGTAAACAACCATGCTGTCAGCAGATTTATTTCAGGCAGTTTTATATCTTTTTTCATATCTCTATGTCTTTTACACCTTTTTTTTTTTTTTTTTTTTTTTTTGCCTTATTGCATTGGCTAGAACTTTCAGGATTATGCTTACTAACAGTGGCTAGAGTAAATATCTTGCCTTATTTCTGATCTTAAGGGGAAATCAAATACTCTTTCACCATTAAGTGTGATGTTAGCTGTGGGTTTTGTGGGTATACTTTGTTTTGTTTCTGATATTGGTAATTTGTGTCTTCTCTCTTTGTGTCTTTGCCTTGCTAGACGAATTTTGTTGATCTTTTCCAAAAACCAGCTTTTTATCTCATGGATTTTCCCTATTGTCTTTCCATTTTCAACTTTATTGACTTCTGCCCATGTCTTTATTATTTATTTCTACCTGCTTTGGGATTATTTTGCTCTTATTCTCCTAGGTTTTTGAGATAGGAGCCTAGATTACTTATTTGGGATTTTCTTCTTTTTCTGTTGTAAGCATTTATTGCCGTAAATTTCCCTCCCGGCACTATATTGGCTGCATACTACCAACTTTGTTTTTTGTTTTTGTTTTCTCTTTTTTTATTATTATACTTTAAGTTCTAGGGTACATGTGCACAACGCGCAGATTTGCTACATAGGTATACATGTGCCATGTTGGTTTGCTGCACCCATTAACTCACCTTTTACATTAGATATTTCTGCTAATGCTATCCCTCCCCCTGCCCCCCACCCCACAACAGCCCTGGGGTGTGATGTTTCCTGCCCTGTGTCCAAGGCAGGAAATTGATCAATTCCCACCTATGAGTGAGAACATGAGGTGTTTGGTTTTCTGTACTTGTGATAGTTTGCTTAGAATGATGGTTTCCTGCTTCATCCATGTCCCTGCAAAGGACATTAACTCATCCTTTTTTTACGGCTGCATAGTATTCCATGGTGTGTATGTGCCACATTTTCTTAATCTAGTCTGTCATTGATGGACATCTGGATTGGCTCCAAGCCTTTGCTATTGTGAATAGTGCCGCAATAAACATACATGTGCATGTGTTTTTACAGTAGCATGATTTATAATCCTTTGGGTATACATCCAGTAATGGGATCACTGGGTCAAATGGTATTTCTAGTTCTAGATCCTTGAGGAATCACCACACTGTCTTCCAAAATGGTTGAACTAGTTTACACTCCCACCAACAGTGTAAAAACATTCCTATTTCTCCACATCCTCTCCAGCATATATTGTTTCCTGACTTTTTAACCATTGCCATTCTAACTGCTGTGAGATGGTATCTCATTGTGGTTTTGATTTGCATTTCTCTCATGACCAGTGATGATTAACATTTTCTCTTTTGTCTGTTGGCTGCATAGATGTCTTCTTTTGAGAAGTGTCTGTTCATATCCTTTGCCCACATTTGATGGGGTTGCTTGTTTTTTTCTTGTAAATTTGTTTAAGTTCTTTGTAGATTCTGGATATTAGCCCTTCGTCAGATGGGTAGATTGCAAAAATTTTTTCCCATTCTGTAGGTTTCCTGTTCACTCTGATGGTAGTTTCTTTTGCTGTGCAGAAGCTCTTTAATTTAATTAGATTCCGTTTGTCTATTTTGGCTTTTGTTGCCATTGTTTTTTGTGTTTTAGTCATGAAGTCCTTGTCCATGCCTATGTCCCGAATGGTATTGCCTAAGTTTTCTTGTAGAGTTTTCATGGTTTTAGGTCTAACATTGAAGTCTTTAATCCATCTTGAATTAATTTTTGTATAAGTTATAAGGAAGGGATCCAGTTTCGGCTTTCTATATATGGATAGCCAGCTTTCCCAGCAGCATTTATTAAATAGGGAATCCTTTCCCCATTTCTTGTTTTGTCAGGTTTGTCAAAGATCAGATGGTTGTAAATGTGTGGTGTTATTTCTGAGGCCTCTGTTCTGTTCCATTGGTCTACATTTCTGTTTTGGTACCATTACCATGCTGTTTGCGTTACTGTAGCCTTGTAATTTAGTTAGAAGTCAGGTAGCATGATGCCTCCAGCTTTGTTCTTTTGGCTTAGGATTGTCTTGGCTATGCAGGCTCTTTTTTGGTTCCATATGAACTTTAAAGTAGTTTTTTCCAATTCTGTGAAGAAAGTCATTGGTAGCTTGATAGGGATGGCATTGAATCTATAAATTACCTTGGGCAGCGTGGCCATTTTCATGATACTGATTCTTCCTATCCATGAGCATGAAATGTTCTTCCATTTGTTTGTGTCCTCTTTTATTTAGTTGAGCAGTGGTTTGTAGTTCTCCTTGAGGAGGTCCTTCACATCCCTCATAAGTTGTATTCCTAGGTATTTTATTTTCTTTGTAGCAATTGTGAATGGGAGTTCACTCATGATTTGGCTCTCTGTTTGTCTGTTATTGGTGTATAGGAGTGCTTGTGATTTTTGCACATTGATTTTGTATCCTGAGACTTTGCTGATGTTGCTTATTAGCATAAGGAGATTTGGGGCTGAGACAATGGGGTTTTCTAAATATATAATCATGTCATCTGCAAACAGGGACAATTGGACTTCCTCTTTTCCTAATTGAATACCCTTTCTTTCTTTCTCTTGCCTGATTGTCCTGGCCAGAACTTCCAACACTATGTTAAATAGGAGTGGTGAGAGAGGGCATCCCTGTCTAGTGCCAGTTTTCAAAGGGAATGCTTCCAGCTTTTGCCCATTCAGTATGATATTGGCTGTGGGTTTGTCATAAATAGCTCTTATTATTTTGAGATACATTCCATCAATACCTAGTTTATTGAGAGTTTTTAGCATGAAGTGCTGTTGAATTTTGTCAAAGGCCTTTTCTGCATCTATTGAGATAATCATGTGGTTTTTGTCTTTGGTTCTGTTTATGTGATGGATTATGTTTATTGATTTGTGTATGTTGAACCAACCTTGCATCCCAGGGATGAAGCCCCCTTGATCATGGTGGATAAGCTTTTTAATGTGCTGCTGGATTTGGTTTGCCGGTGTTTTATTGAAGATTTTTGCATCAATGTTCATCAGGGATATTGGTCTAAAATTCTTTTTTATTGTTGTTGTGTGTCTGCCAGGCTTTGGTATGAGGATGATGTTGTCCTCATAAAATGAGTTAGGGAGGATTCCCTCTTTTTCTATTGATTGGAATAGTTTCAGAAGGAATGATACCAAGTCCTCCTTGTACCTCTGGTAGAATTGGGCTGTGAATCTGTCTGGTCCTGGACTTTTTTTGGTTGGTAGGCAATTAATTATTGCCTCAATTTCAGAGCCTGTTATTGGTCTATTCAGAGATTCAAATTCTTCCTGGTTTAGTCTTGGGAGGGCGTATGTGTCCAGGAATTTCTCCATTTCTTCTAGATTTTCTAGTTTATTTGCACAGAGGTGTTTATAATATTCTCTGACGGTAGTTTGTATTTCTGTGGTATCGGTGGTGATATCCCCTTTATCATTTTTTAATTGCATCTATTTGATTCTTCTCTCTTTTCTTCTTTATTAGTCTTGCTAGCGGGCTATCAATTTTGTTGATCTTTTCAAAAAGCAAGCTCCTGGATTCATTGATTTTTTTAAGGTTTTTTTGTGTATCTCCTTCAGTTGTGCTCTGATCTTAGTTATTTCTTGCCTTCTGATATCTTTTGAATTTGTTTGCTCTTGCTTCTCTAGTTCTTTTAATTGTGGTGTTAGGGTGTCGATTTTAGATCTTTCCTGCTTTCTCTTGTGGGCATTTAGTCCTAGAAATTTTCCTCTACACACTGCTTTAAATGTGTCCCAGAGATTCTGGAACGTTGTGTCTTTGTTCTCATTGGCTTCAAAGAACATCTTTATTTCTGCCTTCATTTCGTTATTTACCCCATAGTCATTTGGGGGCAGGTTGTTCAGTTTCCATGTAGTTGTGTGGTTTTGAGTGAGTTTCTTAATCCTGAGTTCTAATTTGATTATACTGTGGTCTGAAAGACAATTTGTTGTGATTTCTGTTCTTTTACATTTGCTGAGGAGGGCTTTACTTCCAACTATGTGGTCAATTTTGGAATAAGTGTGATGTGGTGCTGAGAAGAATGTATATTCTGTTGATTGGAGGTGCAGAGTTCTGTAGATGTCTATTAGGTCTGCTTGGTGCAGAGCTGAGTTGAAGTCCTGGATATCTTTGTTAACCTTCTGTCTCATTGATCTGTCTAATACTGACAGTGGGGTGTAAAAATCTCCCATTATTATTGTGTGGGAGTCTAAGTCTCTTTGTAGGTCTCTGAGGACTTGCTTTATGAATCTGGGTGCTCCTGTATTGGGTGCATATATATTTAGGATAGTTAGCTCTTCTTGTTGAATTGATCCCTTCACTGTTATGTAATGGCCTTCTTTGTCCCTTTCGATCTTCGTTGGTTTAAAGTCTGTTTTATCAGAGACTAAGATTGCAACCCTTGCTTTTTTTTTGTTTTCCATTTGCTTGGTAGATCTTCCTCCATGCCTTTATTTTGAGCCTATATGTGTCTTTGCACATGAGATGGGTCTCCTGAATATAGCACACTGATGGGTCTTGACTCTTTATCCAATTTGCCAGTCTGTCTTTTAATTGGGGCATTTAGCCCATTTACATTTAAGGTTAATATTGTTATGTGTGAATTTGATCCTGTCATTATGATGTTAGCTGGTTATTTTGCCATTAGTTGATGCAGTTTCTTCCTAGCATCGATGGTTTTTACAATTTGGCATGTTTTTGCTGTGGCTGGTACTGGTTGTTCCTCTCCATGTTTAGTCCTTCCTTCAGGAGCTCTTGGAAGGCAGGCCTGGAGGTGACAAAATCTCTCAGCGTTTGCTTGTCTGTAAAGGATTTTATTTCTCCTTCACTTATGAAGTTCAGTTTGGCTGGATATGAAATTCTGAGTTGAAAACTCTTTTCTTTAAGAGTGTTGAATATTGGCCTCCTACTCTCTTCTGGCTTGTAGAGTTTCTACTGAGAGATCCACTGTTAGTCTGATGGGCTTCCCTTTGTGGGTAACCCGACCTTTCTCTCTGCCTGCCCTTAACATTTTTTCCTTCATTTCAACCTTGGTGAATCTGACAATTACGTGTCTTGGAGTTGCCCTTCTAGAAGAGTATCTTTGTGGTGCTCTCTGTATTTCCTGAATTTGAATGTTGGCCTGCCTTACTAGATTGGGAAAGTTCTCCTGGATAAAATCCTGAAAAGTGTTTTCCAACTTAGTTCCGTTCTCCCCATCACTTTCAGGTACACCAATCCAATGTAGATTTGGTCTTTTCACACAGTCCCGTATT
This sequence comes from Papio anubis, assembly GCF_008728515.1. Taxonomy (NCBI): domain Eukaryota; kingdom Metazoa; phylum Chordata; class Mammalia; order Primates; family Cercopithecidae; genus Papio; species Papio anubis. The sequence goes on along the minus strand of NC_044983.1, from coordinate 43,863,898 downwards.
TCTTGGAGGCTCTGTTTGTTTCTTTTTACTCTTTTTTCTCTAAACTTTTCTTCTCGCTTTATTTCATTAATTTGATCTTCAATCACTGATACCCTTTCTTCCACTTGGTCGAATCAGCTATTGAAGCTTGTGCATGTGTCACGTAGTTCTCATGCCATGGTTTTCAGTTCCATCACATCATTTAAGTTCTTGTCTACCCTGTTTATTCTAGTTAGCCATTTGTCTAATCTTTTTTCAAGGTTTTTAGCTTCCCTACGATGGGTTCGAACATCCTCCTTTAGCTCGTAGAAGTTTGTTATTACTGACCTTCTGAAGCCTACTTCTGTCAGCTCGTCAAAGTCATTCTCCATCCAGGTTTGTTCTGTTGTCGGCGAGGAGCTGCAATCCTTTGGAGCTCTGGAAGAGGCGCTCTGGCTTTTAGAATGAAATGAACCAGGCACCTCAGTTGGAAATGCAGAAATCACCTGTCTTCTGCGTTGATCATGTTGGGAGCTGCAGACCAGAACTGTTCCTATTCTGTCATCTTTGAATAGAATCACTGCATACTACCAACTTTGATACTTTGTATTTTCATTTTATTTAGTTCAATATATCATTTGCCCTTGAGACTTCCTCTTTGACCCATGTATTATTATATAGCATGTGTTGTTTAGTTTACATGTATTTTAAATTTTTCTATTATCTTTCCTTTGTATCCAGATTTATTTTATTGTGGACAATGTACTCTGTACAATTTCAATTCTTTTAAGTTTTTTAAGGTTTGTTTTATGACCCAGAATATCGTGTTTGATGAATGCTCCATGGGTATATGAATAAAATGTGTATTCTACTGTTGTTGGATAGAGTGTTCTATTTTTTTCTTTCTTTATTTATTTTTGAGATCAGGTCTTGCTCTGTCGCCCAGACTGGAGTGCAGTGGCATGATCTCAGCTCACTGCAACCTCCACATCCCAGGTTCAAGTGATTCTTGGGCTCTTTTTGGGTTCCATATGAATTTTTAAATAGTTTTTTCTAGTTCTGTGAAGAATGTCATTGGTAGTTTAATAGGAATAACTGAATGTATAAATTGCTTTGGGCAGTATGGCCATCTTAATGATATTGATTCTTCCTATCCATGAGGATGGAATGTTTTTCCATTTATTTGTGTCATCTCTGATTACTTTGAGCAACATTTTGTAGCTCTCCTTGTAAATATATTTTGCCTCCCTGGATAGCTGTATTCATAGGTATTTTATTATTTTTATGGCAATTGTGAATGGGATTGTGTTCCTGATTTAGCTCTTGGTTTGACTGTTGTTGATGTATATGAATATTAGTGATTTTTCATATTGATTTTGTATCCTGAAACTTTGCTAAAGTTGTTTATCAGCTTAAGGAGCTTTAGAACTGAGAATATGACATTTTCTAGATATAGGATCATGTCATCTGCAAACAGGGATAGTTCGACTTCCTCTCTTCCTATTTGGTTGCTGTTTATTTCTTTCTCTTGCATGAATGCCCTGGCCAGGACTTCCAATACTATGTTGAATCCAATACTATGTTGAATGACAGAGGAGTGGTGACAGAGGACATCCTTCTCTTGTGCTGATTTTCAAGAGGAATGCCCCATGATTTCTAATGGGAATGCCATTGTGGTGACAATAGGAGTGGTGACAGAGGGCATCCATCTCTTGTGCTGATTTTCAAGGGGAATGCTTCCAGCTTTTGCCTATTCAGTATAATGTTGGCCGGGGGTTACTCATAGATGGCTCTAGTTATTTTGAAGAATGTTCCTTCAATACCTACTTTATTGAGAGATTTTAACATGAAGGGATGTTGAATTTTATTGAAAGCCTTTTCTGCATCTATTGAGAGATCATGTGGTCTTTGTCTTTAGTTCCATTTACTTGATGAATCACATTTATTGATTTGCATAGGTTGAAGCAACCTTGCATCCTGGAGATGAAGCCTACTTGATCATGGTGGATAAGCTATTTTATGTGCTTCTGAAGTCAGTTTGTCAGTATTTTGTTGATGATTTTTGCATCAATGTTCATCAAAGACATTGGCCTGAAGTTTTCTTTTTTTGTTGTGTTTCTGCCAAGTTTTTGTATCAGGATGATGCTAGCCTCATAGAATGATTTAGGGAGGAGTCCCTCCTCCTCAATTTTTAAGAATAGTTTCAGGAGGAATGGTACCAGCTTTTCTTTGTACGTTTGGTAGAATCCAACTGTGAATCTATCTCGTCCTGGGCTTTTTTTCATTGGTAGGCTATTTGTTGCTGACTCAATTTCAGAGCTCATTATTGGTCTATTCAGGGATTCAATTTCTTCCTGTTTCAGTCTTGTGAGGGTATATGTGTCCAAGAATTTATCTATTTCTTCTGTGTTTTCTAGTTTATATTCATAGAGGTGTTCATTATATTCTTTGACTGTTATTTGCATTTCTGTGGAGCCAGTGGTAATATGCCTTTATCATTTCTAACTGTGTCTCTTTGAATCTTCTCTCTTTTCTTCTTTATCTATTATACTGATTTAAAAAAAAAAAAAAAAAAAACAGTTCCTGGATTCATTGATCTTTTCAATGGTTTTTGTTGTGTCTTAATCTCCTTCAGTTCAAACTGGTTTTGGTCATTTCTTATCTTCTGCTAGCTTTGGTATTTGTTTGTTCTTGGTTCTCTAGTTCTTTTAGTTGTGACATTAGGTTGTTAATTTGGGATCTTTCTAACTTTTTGATGTGAGCATTTAGTGCTATAAGCTTCCCTCTTAACACTGCCTTAGCTGTGTCCCCAGAAATTCTGGTATGTTGTATCTTTGTTCTCATTACTTTCAAAGAACTTCTTGACATCTGCCTTAATTTCATTATTTACTCAAAAGCCATTCAGGAGCAGGTTATTCAATTTCCATGTAATTGTATGGCTTTGAGTGAATTTCTTAGTCTAAATTTCTAATTTGATTATGCTGCAGTCTGAGACATTGTTCGTTATGATTTCAGTTATCTTGTATTTGCTGAGGAGTGTTTTGCTTCCAATTATCTGCTCAATTTTCAAGTATGTGCCATATGGCAATGAGAAGAATGTACATTCTGTTGTTTTGGAGTAGAAGGTTCTGTAGATGTCATCAGGTCTTTTTAATCTAGTGCTGAGTTCAGGTTCTGAATATCTTTGTTAATTTTCTGTCCCAATGATCTGTCTAATAATGTTAGTGCAGTGTTAAAATCTCCCACTATTATTGTGTGGGAGTATAAGACTCTTTGAATGTCTCTAAGAACTTGCTTTATGAACCTGGGTGCTTCTGTGTTTAATGCATATATATTTAGGACAATTCAATCTTCCAGTTGAACTGAGTTTTTTATCATTATGTAATGCCCTTTTTGTCTTTTTTTATCTTTGTGGTTTAAAGTCTATTTTGCCTGAAACTAAGATTGCAACCTCTGCATTTTTCTATTTTCTATTTGCTTGGTAGATTTTTCTCCATCCCTTTATTTTGAGCCTATGTGTGTCATTGCATGTGAGATGGAGCTCTTGAAGACAGCATACCGTTGGGTTTTGGTTCTTTATCCAGCTTGCCACTCTGTGCCTTTTAATTGGGACATTTAGCCAATTTACATGCAAAGTTAGTATTGATGTGTGTGGATTTGATCCTGTCATCATGATTTTAACTGGTTATTTTGCAGACTTGTTTTTGTGGTTGCTTTATAGTGCCACTGGTCTGTGTACTTTGGTGTGTTTTTGTAGTGGCTGGTAATGGTCTTTTCTTTCCATATTTAGTGCTTCCTTCAGGAGCTCTTGTAATGCAGGTCTGATGGTAAAAAATTCCCTAACACTTCCTTGTCTGAAAAGGATCTTATTTCTCCTTCACTTATGAAGCTTAGTTTGGCTGGATATGAAATTCCAGGTTGGAATTTCTTTTCTTTAAGAAGGTTGAATATTGGCCCCAAATATCTTCTGGCTTGCAGGGTTTCTTCTGAGTGGTCCACTGTTAGTCTGATGGGCTTCCCTTTGTAGGTTACCTTACCTTTCTCACTACCTGCCTTTAACATTTTTTTCTTTTATTTTGACGTTGGAGAATCTGAATATGTGTCTTGGGGATGATCTTCTTGTGAAGTATCTTAGTGGGGTTCTCTGCATTTGTTGAATTTGAATGTTGGCCTCTCTAGCTAGGTTGGGGAAGTTCTTATGAATGATATCCTGAAATATGTTTTCCAACTTGGTTTCATTCTCCCCCATCGCTTTTAGGGACACCAGCGAGTCATAGATTTGCTCTCTTTAAATAATCTCACATTTCTTGGAGGTTTTAATTCCTTTTCATTCTTTTTTCTCTATTCTTGTCTGACTGTCTTATTTCAGAAAGCCAATCATCAAGTACCTAAATTCTTCCCTTTTCTTGGACTATTCTGTTGTTAATACTTGTGATTGCATTATGAAATTCTTGTAATGTGGTTTTCAGCTCTATCAGGTTGGTTAAATTCTTTTCTATACTGGCTATTTTGTCTGTCAGCTCCTGTTTTGTTTTATCATGATTTTTAGCTTTTTTGAATTGGGTTTCAATGTACTCCTCTAGCTCAATGATCTTCCTTCCTATCCATATTCTGAATTCTATTTCTGTCATTTCAGTCATCTCAGCCCAGTTCAGAATACTTGCTGCAGAGGTGATGCAGTCATTTGAAGAAAAGAGGGCATTCCAGCTTTTAGAGTTTTCAGGGTTCTTGCACTGATTCTTTGTCATCTTTGTGGGCTTATCTCCCTTCAATCTTTGAGGCTTCTGACCTTTGATTGAGTTTTTTTTCTTCTTCTTCTTCTTCTTTTATCCTATCTGATGACATTGAGGGTTCGAATGTGGTGTAATGTGAATTCAGATGACTGGTTCTGTTTCTGGAAGATTTTAGGTGGACAATGCTCAGCTCCCAACTCGTGGACTCTGTGCTCTGAACTGGTATTGGGTCCCAGCTTTGTTCTCAGGCTCCTTAAGGTTAGGAATCCACTGTGCTGGGGGACGGGGTAGGGGGCCTGAGGTGCAGTAGCTATGGCAGAGTGTTTGCAGGTGCCAGGGTGCCGGTCTCCCTGCAGGCATTTACTACAGTGACAGAGTCAACACAGCTGGTGGGGTGGTGTCGGGGGGGGCCCTTGCTGGGGACTATATGCACAGTCATGCTAAAGGTGGTGTTGGCTCAGGGGTAAGGTGCTGGTGGACACAGATCTAGGTGCCTTATCTGTGCCCCACAAGCAGGAATAATTGCTAAGGGCAGGGGAGAATCCACTGTTCTCTACACAGTGTTAGTGTAAGGGCAGGGTGTTGGTAAGGGTGGGGGATGGGACTGGCTGGCTGTCTGCCCACCAAGGCTTCATCTGCAATGGCAGTCAGTTGAGGGAGGAGGGCCAGAATGCACTCCCATGCACTGGTGGAGCAAGGAAAGCAAAATCTACCCATGCAGATGGGCAACAGCAAAGCAACATGGGGAGTTGCCATGGGCTTGGGGGAAGCTGCACTATGGAGAGGGAGCATGCAAGCTGCTGTATGGCCATAGTGGCTGCCCCATTAGACCTCTCCACTGGTCAGGCACAGTCCACCAGCACAGAAGCTATGGTGCAGGCCCCCAGGGCACCTGAGACTGCCCTGCAAGCAGGTGTGGCCAGGCTGGGGCCCTAAGAGAGGTCAGCAGACCAAGAGGTGATCAGGTGAGATGAGCACCATCTGAGAAGCAAGATTGCCCTGCAAAGTTCAGGCCTGACAGCTCCCCTAGTGGATGCCCTTTATTTCTTTCCCTTGCCTGATTGCCCTGGCAAGAACTTACAATGTTATATTGAATAGGAGTGGTGAGAGAGGGCATCCTTGTCTTGTGCCAGTTTTCAAGGGGAATGCTTCCAGTTTTTGTGCATTCAGTATGATGTTGACTGTCAGTTTATCATAGGTGACTCTTACTATTTTGAGGTATGTTTTTTCAATACATAGTTTATTGATTACTGTATTAGTTCATTCTCATGTTGTAATAAAGACATACCCAACACTGGGTAATTTACAAAGAAAAAGAGGTTCAATGGACTTATAGTTCCACGTGACTGGGGAGGCCTTACAATCATGGTGGAAGGCAAAGGAGGACCAGAGGCACCTCTCAAATGGCAGCAGGCAAAAGAGCTTGTGTAGGGGAATTCCCCTTTAAAAAACCATTAGATCTCATGAGACTTATTCACTATCATGAGAACTGCATGGGAAAGACCCACCCCCACGATTCAATTACATCCCACTGACTTCCTCCCACAACATGTAGGAATTACGGGAGCTACAATTCAAGATGAGATTTGGGTGGGGACACAGCCAAACCATATCATTCCACCTCTGGCCCCTCCAAAATCTCATGTTCTCATATTTCAAAACCAATCATGCCTTCCCAACAGTCCCCCAAAGTCTTAACTCATTTCAGTGTTAACCAAAAGTCCACAGTTCAAAGTCTCATCTGAGGCAAGGCAAGTCCCTTCCACCTATGAGCCTGTAAAATCAAAAGCAAGTTAGTTAGTTCCTAGATACAATGAGGGTACAGGCATTGGGTAAATACACCCATTCCCAATGGGAGAAACTGACCAAAACAAAGGCACCACAGGCCCCATCCAAGTGCAAAATCCAATAGGGCAGTCATTAAACCTTAAAGTTCCAAAATGATCTCCTTTGACTCTATGTCTCACATCCAGGTCATGCTGATTCAATAGGTAATCTCCCACAGCCTTGGGCAGCTCCACCCTTGTGGCTTTGCAAGGTATAGCCCCCTTCCTGGCTGCTTTCATGGGCTGGCACTGAGTGTCTGAGGCTTCTCCAGGCACACAGTGCAAGCTGCCAGTGGATCTACCATTACGGGGTCTGGAGGACGACGGCCCTCTTCTCACAGCTCCACTAGGCCATGCCCCAGTGGGGACTCTGTGTGGGGGCTCCAACCCCACATTTCCTTCCACACTGCCCTTGCAGAGGTTCTCCATGAGGGCTCCACCCCTGCAGCACACCTCTGCCTGGGTGAATCCAGGCATTTCCATACATCCTCTGAAATCTAGGTGGAGGTTCCCCAACCTCAATTCTTGACTTCTCTGCACCCACAGGCCCAACACTATATGCAAGCCACCAGGACCTGGGGCTTGTACCCTCTGAAGCCACAACCTGAACTGTACCTGGCCACTTTTAACCATGGCTGGAGTGGCTGGAATGCAAGGTACCAAATCCCAAGGTTGCGCAGACCAGGGGGGCCCTAGGCCCAGCCCACAAAACCATTTTATCCTCCTAGGCCTCCAAGGCCTGTGATGGGAGGGGGTGCCATGAAGGAATCTGGCATACCCTGGAGATGTTTTCCCCATCATCTTGGTGATTAACATTTGGCTCCTCATAACTTATTAAACTTTCTGCAGCCAGCTTGATTTTCTCCCCAGAAAATGGGTTTTTCTTTTCTATTGCATTGTCAGGATGCAAATTTTCTGAACTTTTACGCTCTGCTTTCCTTTTAAACACATTCCAATTTCAAATCATATCTTTGTGAATACATAAAACTGAATGCTTTTAACAGCACCCAAGTCACATGTTGAATGTTTTGATGCTTAGAAGTTTCTTCCACCAGATACCCTAAATCATCTCTCTCAACTCCAAAGTTCCACAGATCTCTAGGACAGGGACAAAATGCCACCAGTCTCTTTGCTAAAACATAGCAAGAGCCACCTTTATTCATTCCCAAAAAATTCCTTATCTCCATCTGAGACCACCTCAACCTGGACTTCATTGTCCCTATCACCATCAGCATTTTGGTCAAAGCCATTCAACAAGTATCTAGGAAGTTCCAAATTTTTCCACATCTTCCTGTCCTCTTCTAAGTCCTACAATTTCTTCCAACTTCTGCCTGTTACCCAGTTCCAAAGTCACTTCCACATTTTCGGATATCTTTACATCAGCATCCCATTACTCAGTACCAATTTACTGTATTAGTCCATTCTCATGCTGCCAATGAACTAATAAAACCATTTACAAAACCATCAGATCTCATGAGACTTATTCACCATCACAAGAACAGCTTGAGAAAGACCTGGCCCCATGATTGAATTACCTCCCTCCAGGTCCCTCCCACAACACTTGGGAATTATGGGAGCTACAATACAAGATGAGATTTGGTTGGGGACACAGCCAAACTATATCAGAGGGCCTCCTTGTCTTGTGCCAGTTTCCAAGGGGAATGCTTCCAGCTTTTGCACATTCAACACGATGTTGGCTGTCAATTTGTCATATCTTATTATTTTGAAGTATATTCCTTCAATACCTAGTTTATTGAGATTTTTTAATAGGAACGGATGTTGAATTTCATCAAAAGCCTTTTCTGTATCTACTGAGATAATCATGTGATTTTTGTCTTTAGTTCCATTTATGTGATGAGTCACATTTATTGATTGGCATATATTGAAGCAACCCTGCATCCCAGGGATAAATCCTATTTGATCATGGCAGATTAGTTTTTTTATTTGCTACTGGATTCACTTTGCTAGTATTTTGTTGACAATTTTTGCATCAATGTTCATCAAATATATTGGCCTGATGTTTTCTTTTTTTGTTGTGTTTCTGCCAAATTTTGGTGTTAGGATGATGCTGACCTCATGGAATGATTTAGGAAAGAGTCCCTTCTCCTCAATTTTTTGGAATAGCTTCATCAGAAATGGTAGCATCTCTTCTGTGTACATCTGGCAGAATTCAGCAGATATACAGTGAATCTATCTGGTGCTGTGCTTTTTTTTTTTTTTTGTTTGTTGTTGTTGTTGATAGCCTATTTATTACTAATTCAATTCTGGAGCTCATTATTGTTCTATTCAGGGATTCAACTTCTTCATGTTTCAGTCTTCGGAGGCTGTATGTGTCTAATAATGTATCCATCTCTTCTAGGTTTTCTAGTCTGTGTGCATAGGTGTTTTTAGTGGTCTCTGATGGTTTTTTATATTTCTGCAGGGTCAGTGATAACATTCCCTTTGTCATTTCTGATTGGACCTGTTTGCATATTCTCTCTTTTATTCTGTATTAGTCTAGCCATCAGCCTATCTATCTTAATAATTTTTTCAAAAAACCAACTTCTGTATTCGTTGGTCTTTTGAATAGTGTTTTGTGTCTTATTCACCTTCAGTTCTGCTCAGATTTTGGTTATTTATTGCCTTCTGATAGCTTTGAGGCTGGCTTGCTGTTTCTTCTCTAGTTCTATTAGTTGTGACATTGGGTTAATTGGAGATCGTTCTAACTTTTTGATGTGGCTATTTAATCCTAGAAATTTCCTTAACACTGCCTTAGCTGTGTCCCAGTGATTCTGATGTGTTCTATCTTTGTTTTCACTAGTTTCAAATAACTTCTTGATTTCTGCCTTAATTTCATTACTAGCCCAAAAGTCATTCGGGAGCAGGTTGTTTAATTTCCTCGTAATTCCATGGTTTTCAGTGACTTTTTAAAGTCTTGATTTCTGTTTTTACTATGGACATTTTCAGTTTCTTTCATCAATGTTTTATAGTTTTGAGGGTAAAAATCTTTCACCTCCTTAGTTAAATTTATTCCTAAGTATTTTATTCTTTTGATGCTATTGTAAATGAGATTGTTTCTAAATTTCTTTTTCAGATAGTTCATTGTTGGTATATAAAGCTGCAACTGATTCTTACGTGTTTAACAGCTTTTGGTAGAGTCTTGGGTTTTCTGTATATAAAATCATCTTATCTACAACAAAGGCAGTCTTTCTTCCTCCTTTCTGATTTGAATATTTATTTCCTTTCTTACTTAATTGCTCTGGCTAGAACTTCCAGTACTATTTTGAATAAAATTAGTGAGAGTGGACATCTTTGTTTTGCTTTTAATCTTAGCAGAAAAGCTTTTAGTTTTTTGCCATTGAGTATAATGTTAGCTGTGGGCTTGTTATATATGGCCCATATTAGGTTAAGGTGCATTCCTTCTAAACCTAATTTGTTGAGAGCTGTTATCATGAAAGGATGTTAAATTTTGTCAAATACTTTTTCTGCATCTATTGAGGTGATCATATGACTTTTATCCTTTATTCTGTTAATATGGTATATTATGTTGATTTGCATATGTTAAACCAACCTTGCATCCCAGGAATAAATTCCTTATGTTGTGTGATCATTTAATGTGCTGTTCAGTTTAGTTTGCTAATATTTTGTTCAAGATTTTTGCAACAATGTCCATCAGAAATATTGACCTATAATTTTCTCCTACATGATGTCCTTGTCTGGCTTTACTACCAGAGTAATTCTGGCCTGGTAAAACAAGCTTAGAATTGTTTCCTCCTCTTCAATTTTTTTGGAAGAATTCGAGAATAATTAGCATTAATTCTTTATATTTTTGGTAAAATTTACCAGTGAAGCCATTTGATCCTTGGCTTCTCTTGGTTGGGAAGTTTTTGATAACTGGTTCAATCTCTTACTTGTTAATGATGTATTCAGATTTTCTATTTCTTCATAACTCGATTTCAGTATGTTGTGTTTCCAGGAATTTATTTATTTCTTCTAGGCTATACAATTTTTTGGCATGTAATTGTTCGCAGTAGTCTTTTATGATCAGACATACTACTGTGGTATCAGTTGTAATGTCTTCTCTTTTGTTTGTAATTTTAAGTCTTGTCTTAGTTAGTCTAGCTAAAGGTTTTTTTAAATTTTGTTTATCTTTTCAAAAGACCAGCTCAGTTTCCTTGACCTTTTTATTGTCCCTCTAGTCTCTATTCATTTGTTTCTGCTCTAATCTTTATTACTAATCTTTACTAATCCTCTGCTAACTTTGGGGTTTGCTCTTCTTTTTAAATTTCCTTGAGGTGTAAAGTTACATTGTTCACTTGATATCTAACTTCAGTTCAGTCATTGTCTTCTTTAGCTCCCAAATTGCTGTTTGGTTCTTTTTTATAGTTTCTAACTCTTTATTAAATTTCTCATTTTGTTCATGCGTTGTTTTCTTATTTTATTTAGTTATCTATCCATATTCTCTTGTAGCTCACTGAACTTCTTTAAGAAAATTAATTTGAATTCTTTGTCAGGCAATGTATTTATTTATTTATTTATTTTCTGGTCTTTAAACATCAATTTTGGTTTTCTTTTTATTATTATTATACACTTTATGTTCTAGGGTTCATGTGCACAATGTGCAGATTTGTTACATATGTATACATGTGCCATGTTGGTGTGCTGCAGCCATTAACTCATCATTTACATTAAGTATATCTCCTAATGCTATCCATTCCCCCGTCCCCCGACCCCACAACAGGCCCCAGTGTGTGATGTTCCCCTTCCTGTGTCCAAGTGTTCTTATTGTTCAATTCCCATCTACGAGTGAGAACATGCGGTGTTTGGTTTTCTGTTCTTGCGAGAGTTTGCTGAGAATGATGGTTCCCAGCTGCATCCATGTCCCTACAAAGGACACAAACTCATCCTTTTTCATGGCTGCATAGTATTCCATGGTGTATATGTGCCACATTTTCTTAATCCAGTCTGTCACTGATGGACATTTGGGTTGATTCCAAGTCTTTGCTATTGTGAATAGTGCCGCAATAAACATACGTGTGCATGTGTCTTTATAGCAGCATGATTTATAATCCTTTGGGTATATACCCAGTAATGGGATGGCTGGGTCAAATGGTATTTCTAGTTCTAGATCCTTGAGGAATCGCCACACTGTCTTCCACAATGGTTGAACTAGTTTACAGTCCCACCAACAGTGTAAAAGTGTTCCTATTTCTCCACATCCTCTCCAGCACCTGTTGTTTCCTGACTTTTTAATGATCACCATTCTAACTGGCGTGAGATGGTATCTCATTGTGGTTTTGATTTGCATTTCTCTGATGGCAAGTGATGATGAGCATTTTTTCATGTGTCTATTGGCTGCATAAATGTCTTCTTTTTGAGAAGTGTCTGTTCATACCCTTTGCCCACTTTTTGATGGGGTTTTTTTCTTGTAAATTTGTTTGAGTTCTTTGTAGGTTCTGGATATTAGCCCTTTGTCAGATGAGCAGATTGCAAAAATTTTCTCCCATTCTGTAGGTTATGTCAGGCAATTTATACATCTTTATTTATTTGGGGTCAACAACTGGAGATTTATTTCATTTCTTTAGTAGTGTCATATTTTCTTACTTTTCATGCCCCTTGAAGCCTTGCATTGTTACCTTTGCATTTGAAGAAGCAGTCACTTCCTCTGGTCTTAACTGACTAGCTTCAGGAGAGAAAGGTCTTCACCAGTCAGCCTGGCTAGAGATTCTGGGGGTCTCTCATATCTCTTTATGACTATATTCACTCCACTCTTCTATTTTCCCCCAGAGTGGGGGCAGGGGGCGGTCTTAGGATTGTGTGCTTTCTCTCAAATCCTCTTAATCTTGTAAAACCTGACCAAGTACTGACAGCCTCCCATTTGTTTTCCCTAGGGTAGCACCCTGAAGTGTTTAAGATTGTGTATCTTCTACCAATTCAGCAGAGTTAAGACAGCTGCTGATATCCATGTGCTGTCTGTGTGGGAATGCGCATTCCACCTGCCAGGGAGCATGGGAAGCTATCTGAGAGGGATCACATGTGCTGGCTATTATGGTGCAGACACTCATAAGCTAGTTGGGGGTCCCTTATCTAACAGATACCCCACAGGGCTCATGGGGTGAGCCTGGTGGGGCTCCTGGTGAAGTCTCTGAGCTGACCAGTAGGATCTGCAGCTGTATGAGAGTGTCATGCACAGACTGCTGTGAAACCCTGCCCCGTTTTCTCTGCTCCTGCTGCTCCCAGGCAATTCAGCTGTGCCAATCCCCGTAGCGTTCTGGATGGGGTGAGACAAAAGTGAGTTTCCTGGGCAGTATCCCACAAGATTTGTTTCTGAGTTTGTTTAGGTTGCTATAACAAGATATCATAACCTGGGTGGCTTATAAATTACTGTGAGAAATAAATGTTTATCTCAGGCTGGAAAGTCCAAGATCAAGTATCAGACAGACTGTTTCTGGTGAGGGCCCATTACTCACAGATAGTGACTTCTAGTGGTGTCCTCACTTGGTAGAAGGGGCTGGGCAGCTCTTGGGTGCCTTTTTTTTTAGGACACTAATCCCATTCATGAGAGCTACACCCTCATGATCTAATCATCTCTCAAAGGCACCGTCTCTTACTACCATCACATTAGAGATTAGATTTCAGCATACGAATTTGAGGGGGACATTCATTCAGATCATAGCAGCCAAGGAAGCCAGGAATTCACTTTGCTCTTACTTTCCCCCATGGAAGAAATTGTAGGCTGAGGGTTTCTTTTGGCACTGATCTGTGCTGCCTTCAGGGAGGGATGACACACAAAAAATGAAACTGCTCTTCTCACCCTCTTCAATGCTTCTATTCTTGGATTTTTTTGCTCCCCCATGTTGCAGGAACCTCTAAGCTAGTCTTCTGGGTTTCAATAAAGGTATTGTCATTTAAGTGGTTGTTAAAACCAGTGTTTCTGCGGGTACCAGAGGGTTGAGGGATGGAACCTCCTATTCTGCCATCTTGTTGATGTCTCTTAGAGTGTTCGGGTGTATATATGTTTATAATTGTTATATCTTTTTCATGGATTGACCTTTTATTATTATAAAATGTCCCTCTTTATCTCTAGCAACATGTTTATCTTAAAGTCAATTTTGTCTGCTAGTATAGCAACTCCAGCTTTATTAATGGTTGCTGTTTGCATAATATATCTTTACCATCTTTTTACTTTCA